>NC_066512.1:20941288-20948788 GCF_024679095.1 Eriocheir sinensis
TCTTCTTCTTTTTCTTCTTCTTCTTCTTGTTTATGTTATCACTACCACCACCACCACTACTTTCCATTACTTCTACACATCCTTGCTTAAAACACATACATAAGAACAGGAAAGGATAACAAGGAAGCCTAACACTAAACATATATTTCTTCCCCTTCCAGGTACGTTGGCCGCCGCCCTGTGTTACGTAGTCCTTCCCCTTGACCCGCCACGCCACGCCACACGGCAATCAAGGTAGCCAGGTGTAACGTGCAGGTGTGTCCAGGTGGCTCCAGAGACGCCCCAAACCTTGCATCACGTGACAGGTTGTATTCTTAGGTTATTTTTGTTTATTAGTTTTTCATTTTTTACATTTTCTTCTTGTTCATATTTTTTCCCTTTGTATTTAACTTTATGGAAGACTAATTCCTGTTTATTTCGTGTACTGTTTTTTGTATTAAGGAGGAAGGGAAAGAGTAAGAGAGATAGATAGAGCAATAAGGTAGAAAGAAAGACAAAAATAAAGAAAGGAGGAAAGAAAATCAGGAAGGAAAAAAGTAATAAAAACGAAGAGGATGAAAATAAGAAAAAAAAACAGGTACGTAGACAAAAAATAATGAAACAACAAAAAGAGAAAGGAAAGAAAAGAAAAAAACGAAGGAGAAAAGGGAGAAAAAACGTGAAAATGACAACTAAGAAAGAAATTAAAATATACATTGCTTAAGAAGAAGGAAATAAGAGTTTGAGGTAGGGTGTGTGGAGAGAGAGAGAGAGAGAGAGAGAGAATCATCAAGCCAGTCAGTCAGCCAGTTAGCCCATTCCTACAGTGTGTTGCAGAATATTTGTGTTGCATTGTGTTGCCGCTTAATCTTCACACACAGTTTCACGTCATTTCTTTTTTCCGTGTTCAAGAAGTGTTGCAGAGTTGTTCTTGTGTTACGGATTTTTTCCTTTTTGTTTTTTCCTTTTTTTCTTTCTTTTTCTTTTTCTGCTTCTTTAGGATGTTGTTCTTATCCCTGCTCTTTCTATCTTTCTAATCTCCTTCATTCTTCTCCTAATTCTTTCCGTTTCTATCTGTCTATCATTCTTTCGTTCCTATTCTCTCTCTTTCTCTCTTTAATAACACAACCAAACAACAACAAAAAAAAAGATAAGTACTAAACAGCGTAACATCGAAGGGAAAGCTAAACAAAACGACCTTAAATATGTGTCAAGTTCCATAAATTAAAGACAAAAAAAAAGTAAAATAGTAAAAAAAAAGTCATACCCACCACTCGCATTATACAAAGGAAAGCGAGTGGAGGCAAAAAGAGAAGTTGAAATGGATGGAGGAGACGAGGAAGAGTACATGAGGAGGAGGAGGAGGAGGAGGAGGAGGAGGAAGAGTACAGGAGGAGGAGGAGGAGGAGTGAGTTAGTGAGGGTGATAAGTGGTGAGAGAAGAAGAAAAAAAAGTTATGGAGAGAGTACTACGAGAGAGCGGTGGAGGGAGAGAGAGAAAGGAGGGAAGGAAGGCAGGCAGGTAGGGAGGAAGAAAGAGAGGAAGGAGGGGGGAGACATGAATGGAAGTAGAGAGAGGGAGAGAGAGGAAGGAAGGAAGGCAGGCAGGCAGGGAGGAAGAGAGAGAGGAAGGAGGGGGGAGACATGAAGGGAAGTAGAGAGAGGGAGAGAGAAGAAGGAAGGAAAGAAGGCAGGCAGGTAGGGAGGAAGAGAGAGGAAGGAGAGGGGAGACATGAAGGGAAGTAGAGAAAGGGAGAGAGAGAGGAAGGAGCTCGAGTGGAGGGGGATATAAAAGATGGAATAAGTGAGAGGGAAAGTTAGTGAGTGAAGGAGAGAAAGGGAGGAAAAGGGTGGGAGGGAAAACGGAAGGGACGGAATGAGGGAGAAAAGGGAAAATGAAGTAGCGTTATTATTATTATTATTATTATTATTATTATTATTATTATTATTATTATTATTATTATTATTATTATTATTATTATTATTATGAGTAGTAGTAACAGAAGATTTATAATGAGAGAGAGAGTCCTGAAGGTGTTCTTGTTGCTGTAATGAATTTTTGTAGAGATTTTTTTGTCCCTACCTCACTCATTCACGCATTACCTCCTCCTCCTCCTCCACCTCCTCCTCCTCCTCCTCCTCCGTTGTGATGGGGAGGAAGAATTGTCGGAGGTATGCCTGAAGGGAGAGGAGAGGAAAAATGTGTGTGTGTGTGTGTGTGTGTGTGTGTGTGTGTGTGTGTGTGTGTGTGTGTGTGTGTGTGTGTGTGTGTGTGTGTGTGTGTCGTGCCGTTCTTGGGCACTCGTTAATTATTTGTGTCACTATACCTCAAAATTATTAATTATTGAACATTTAAACCGAAGATTAAAATTAGTAGTTTATTCACCTAGTCTTATAAGGCACTGTTATCACACACATCATTATCATCTGCCACGTAGTATATGGGTAGCGTGACGTTAAGAACACTACTTGAGGTAAAAATATTTGTTAAAGAGATTCTGATGGTGAACAAAGGGTCTTGGGACGGAGTTCAACCATTTGAGACTAAACTTCACATCCTTCATAACACTTTTAACACTTTTAAAGACCCCAAGCACAGGTTAACATGAAGTGGAAAGGAGCGATGTCCCACGCAAAAGTGTGCTCGCTCGTTCAGTCTGTTGCGAGTGACGACAGCGAGTCTCATGTCGGTATAATAAGACACATCAGGTATTTCTAAAAGTCAGAGGGGATCAGTGGGGTTCTAATGAGTGTTTTTTTAGGTTCATGGTACAGAAGAAGGGTCAAACTACCACCAGGGTCATATAACTACTCCTGGAAATGCCCCAAACTCCTACGAAAGCCTTGTCACATATGTACTTGGGCGACGAAATGGTTTAAAATACGACCCTCAGCCCCAAACTCCTGTGGGTATGACGTCAAGAGATACAAATTTACTCTCAAACTGAGCCTAATTGAGACCCGAAATCTTCATGGCAAGCCTTCAATATCAAAACAAGGTTACTGGTATTTCAATTCCATCTCAAATGTTCGAAGTTCTCCAACAAAAAGTAAAAGAATGCAGACCAACAACTTGCAGCAACGTTACGCTAGGTTTTGAGGTCGCGACACCCGAGACTTTGTTGTTGTTAGCATGTTGTAGGGTAGACATTGCCACAGGAGCCCCCTTGTCTCAATAGTACCCATCTCTCTCTCTCTCTCTCTCTCTCTCTCTCTCTCTCTCTCTCTCTCTCTCTCTCTCTCTCTCTCTCTCTCTCTCTCTCTCTCTCTCTCTCTCTCTCTCTCTCTCTCTCTCTCTCTCTCTCTCTCTCTCTCTCTCTTTACACTTGTAGTACATTTTGGGCCATTACATGTGTGTGTGTGTGTGTGTGTGTGTGTGTGTGTGTGTGTGTGTGTGTGTGTGTGTGTGTGTGTGTGTGTGTGTGTGTGTGTGTTGTTTGTTTCTTCTTTCAGTCGGTAATGAGTTGCTTCCTTTCTCCTTTTCCTTTACCACCTCCTCCTCCTCCTCCTCCTCTTCCCCGTCCTCCTCCTTCTCTTCCTCTTCCTCGTCTTCCTCGTATCTCATCTTGTTTTTGTTTTTAAGTAGTTGTTATTATTATTATTATTATTATTATTATTATTATTATTATTATTGTTATTATTGTTATTACTACTACTACTACTACTACTACTACTACTACTACTACTACTACTACTACTATTTCTGTCCGCATGCACGTATTTGAGAGACGGAGAGACGGAGAGAGAGAGAGAGAGAGAGAGAGAGAGAGAGAGAGAGAGAGAGAGAGAGAGCAAAACTTTCTCAAAAGTCTGCCAATGAATGTTGAATGATTAGGTCTGACTCATTAATTCCAGTAGGGACCGCGGGAAGAAGTTTTCATTGTGTGTATAAAATTGATGGCGGTGTGTCAGTCTGTCTATCTATCTATCTATCTCGTCTGTCTATCTATCAACATCTATCTCTATCTTTTTATCCGTTGGTCTTTATTTGTGTGTGTCTGTTTCTATCTATCTATCTATCTATCTCGTCTGTCTATCTATCAATATCTAGCTCTATCTTTTTATCCGTTGGTCTTTATTTGTGTGTGTCTGTTTCTATCTGTCTATCTATCTATCTCGTCTGTCTATCTATCAATATCTAGCTCTATCTTTGTATCCGTTGGTCTTTGTGTCTGTCTGTGTCTATCTATCTATATATCTCGCCTATCTATGTATCAAGATCTAGCTCTTTCTCTGTATCTGCTGGTCTTTATCTAGCTGTGTCTGTCTGTCTGTTTCTGTATTATTTTGTGTGTTTGTAACCTTCGCTTCTTATCAGTAACTTTACAAGGCAGTATATGATAAATTGTTGTATGTCTGTTTACCTTCATCTTTTATATACCTGTGTTTGTACCTCCTTTTAAATATTCTTAGATTCACATGGAAAATTTAAATCTATGCATATACCAGATCGATTGACAGATAGATAGATAGATAGATAGATAGGGAGAGAAAGAAAGAGAGAAAGAGAAAGTGAGAGAGAGAGAGAGAGAGAGACGTACACAGTGAACTCGTACTAAGACAGGTAAGAACGCCAGTTAGTCGACAGGTAGACAGTGATAAACAAGACGAGAATATTTAGGTGTGAGGAGGAGGAGGAGGAGGAGGAGGAGGAGGAGGAGGAGGAGGAGGGGGGGGTGAGGCCTTGGAAGTCTTGCCTATCTCTGACTTTACATGCATAGTTAGATTTAGAGTCAACGATGTTTTGGTGATGGTGAGGATGATAGAGGTGATGGTGATTGTTGTGATGAGGATGATGGTGGTGATGGTGGTGGTGATGATGATGGTAGTGATGGTGATGGTGGTTTTGGTAGTGATGATTGAAGTTATAGTGTCTGCGGTGGCTGTGGGTAATAACATGGGTCTCTATATCTATCTATCTATTTATCTATCCATCTATCTACGTATGTCTATCTATCTCTACGCATCTCTCTATATCTTCCTCTCCTCCCTCTCCTCTTCCCCTGTCTTTCGTGTAGTTTTTTCTTCTTGTACTCTTGTCTCACTTCTCTTTCCTCCTCCTCCTCCTCCTCCTCCTCCTGCCGGTGCTGTAGGAGGCGAGCTTTATCCTCCTCAGCCGCTTTATAACGCTGCTTAAATTTGCGGCGGCGAGAGTGAACCTTTGAGGAACCCACTGCTAGGCGCCTCCTCCCTCTCTCTCACTCCCCACGGCTCTCCCTCCTGTGCCATCTCAGCCTCTCATTCTACCTGCATGCTCCCCCCCCGTTGAGCGCTCCGTCCCCATGTGTTCCCTCTTTTTGGTGCCTCTTCCTCCCTCCCGTTTTTGTTCCCTCGCCGGCTCCTCTTTTTCTCCTCTTCCTCTCTTCGTCCCCAGGTGTACTTTCCCGTGAATTATTTTTACTTAACCTTTTGCCTTACTTTCTCTTTTTCTCCTCTTCCTCTCTTCGTCCCCAGGTGTACTTTCCCGTGGATTATTTTTACTTAACTTTTTGCCTTACTTTCTCTTTTTCATTCTTTTTTTATTTCTTCTATTATTAAGGGCTTCGTGTTCTTGCTTTGTTGTCATGACGGATTTTTTTTTTTTCTGAAGTCAATAGCTACTTGTATTTTTTTTTCTCCTTTATTATGTATATTCACCCTTTCACTGGCTTGGAACACTAGATTTATTTAGTTGTACGATAGCCGGCATTCCCGTATTCCAGGCTAAACATATTTTTTTTTACGTCAAAGGATACGGCTCAAGGGCAACAAAAAGGGTACAAAAAAGAAAAGAGCCCGCTACTCGCTGCTCCCACAAAAGTAAAGAGTAGCCAAAAGAATATTCTGTGCCATCGGTGGTATTACCCAAGAAAATATGTTCGAAACTCTTTTGGCTTTAGTATTTTTTCCGTCTTACGTCTGGCAAGCTAATTTGATCGTTGGCTGTCAGTCCGTCAATCCGCGTCCTTCTCGTGTGTTGGAGTGAAAAAAGAAAGAGTGAAAAAAGAGTGAAAGAGAATGAGAGTGAAAAAAGAATGAAAGTGAAAAAAGAATGAAAGTGAAAGAATGAAGAAGTGAAGCGTAGACGCACAGACTGTACACGTGCAGGCCGCGGAGGATTGATTTCACTCTGAGTGGATGACAGACGTAACAAGGGGACACACTACTCCCAAAGTCGTGGGAAGAATAAGAATACAAGCACAGGCGAGGCAAGAACCAAATGTTAATAAGAATATGACACAAAGGAACAGAGCAGACAGTCCTCTCCTCACACTCTCCGTCTGCCCCATAAACTACCTCCCTCAAGTCGCCCACAGCAAGGATGGCAGGCGGCTGGGGCGGGCGGGGCGGCAGGAGGGGAGGAGGCGGGAAAGGACGGAGGATCTCTTGGCTATCTCCTTCTCGGCGCTGGAATACCAAAGGGCCGCCGCGTCTTGCCTCTCCCTCTGATGCTTGTTAGGTCCGGTTTGATTCTCTTCGTGATTCTCCTGTTATCTGGAGTTGTGGTTTTCGGTTTTCTGTGCGGCTTGTTTTGTTTTTCGTTTTTGTTTTCGTTTTTGTTTATGTGTTTTGTTTAAGTGGGTTTTATCATTGTTTTTGTCATCATTCTAATATTTTTTCTTTTTTTTCTCCCCCTTTTCTTCTATTTCTTTTGCTTCATTTTCTTTTCTTCTTCTTCTTCTGCTTCATTCTCTTTTCTTCTTCTGACTCATTTTCTTTTCTTCTTCTGTTTCATTTTATTTTCTTCTTCTTCTTCTTCTTCCACTCCCCCTTTCCAATCCCTTTTTTCTCCAATCCTCTCATTCTGTCTTTCGTCTCATTCCCTTCTTTAACCTTCCTCTCCCTCATCACTCTCCCTCCATCTCCCCCTTTCCAATCTTTCTCTTTCTCCAATCCTTTCATTCCTTCTCTCGTTTCATCCCCTTCTTCATCCTTCCTTTCCCTCATCACCATTACTTCTCCTTCTGTTCTTTCTTGCATCTTTCCTCCTCCTCCTCCGCACTTCGATAAAAAACAACAACAACAACAACAACCCGAGGCGAAACATCATCAGCAGCAGGACGAATAATTATGGAAGTGACGCGTTTGATTTTCACACTCAGATACACCCATTCTCTCTCTCTCTCTCTCTCTCTCTCTCTCTCTCTCTCTCTCTCTCTCTCTCTCTCTCTCTCTCTCTCTCTCTCTCTCTCTCTCTCTCTCTCTCTCTCTCTCTCTCTCTCTCTCTCTCTCTCTCTCTCTCTCCTTATTTTTTTATTTTCTTTTTATTTCTCTTTTTATTTACTTGCTTCACCTCCTCCTCCTCCTCCTCCTCCTCCTTCTGGTGCTGTTTTCCTTTTTTCTTCTATTTTTTTTTGTATTTCATTCTTCCGTATTCCCCCTTTTTTTCCCCTCCTTCCATCCTTCCTTCTTTCCTTGCTTCCTTCCTTCCTTCCTGTTCTTCCATTGTGTTCTTTCAAGGCAATAGTACTCGTCTTCTTTCGCTCCTTATCCTTCATTCACTCACTCACCTATTAATTCACTCACTCTCTCACACCTACTC
>NC_066512.1:20953788-20991288 GCF_024679095.1 Eriocheir sinensis
CTCTGGTTTTCTCTGCTTTTGTCTCCTCTTCTAACTCCTCTTCTGTTTTTTTTGTTCGTCTTTAGTCTGTTTTCCCTTTTCCTCTGCCCTGCTCTCCTCTTCTTCCCTCCGTCTTTTCATTTTCCTCATTCTATCTTACCTTCCCTTAGCACTTTTTTTTCTCTCTTATTCCCTTTTTTCTGTCCCACCCCATTTACCTTTCCTCCCTTTCATCCCCTTCTCTTCTTCCTCTTTTTTCTTCTCTTCCATCTCCCTTTCATTTCCCTCTCGATTTTACCTTCCCTGCTCTTCCCTGGTCTGTTCTCTGCTCATTCAACATTTAGTCTGTTCTGCTGTTCCCTCCTCTGGTGTCCTGCTTCCTTCCCCTCTGCTGCTCTCTGGTTCGCTCTCCCGCCCGTTGTTGTGTTTTCAATGTTTTAGGATTCTGAAGTGTCGCGGCGCTGGGGGCTTAGAGAAAAATCTGAGTGCCGGGTTGACTGACTGAATTGTTGACGGAATGGCTTCCCGGCTGACTGACTGACTGGGTGAATGATTGGTAGATTGGTTAACTGGCTGGCTTTCTGAATGACTGACTGATCGACTGGCTGACTGAATGACTGGCTGACTGACTGGCTGAATGAATGGCTGGGTTTCTGGGTGACTGACTGACTGATTGGCTGCTTGACTGACAGAATTAATGACTGACTGACTGACTGATAGGCTGACTGATTGGCTGAACGACTGACTAACTGATTGGCTGAATGACGGACTGACGGAAAGACTAACTGAGTGACTGACTGATTGATATAAAAAAATAGAGTAATCGTAACAACAAGGTCACTTCCGTGTTGAGCAGGTAAAACAGGTTGTGAGTAATCTTGTTCTTACCTGACGTTGCTGCTGGAGGTTAGGATGGCGGCCCTTGTTTTTATTTATTTATTTATTTATTTATTTATAGCAAGGGCAATAAACAAACATACAGACAAACAAACAAACGAACAAAAATAGCCCGTAGACGCTCACTCATTTGATGATTTAAGTTAACATCAATCAACTCTAAAACAAATGCTAGCTTCTTATATGTATTGTATGTTCTTTTTTTTTTTCTTTTTTACAGCAAAGGAAGTGTTTTTTTTTCCTTCATTCCTTCCCTTCTTAATTCATTCCATCATTTCTCCCTTCTTCATTCCTTCCTCCCTCCCCTTCCTTCTTTCCATATGGTCTCTTCATTCCTTCCTTCCTTTGCTAATTCATTTCGTCATTTCTCCCTTCTTCATTCCTTCCTCCCTCCCCTTCCTTCTTTCCATATGGTCTCTTTCTTCATTCCTTCCTTCCTTTGCTAATTCATTTCGTCATTTCTCCCTTCTTCATTCCTTTCTTCCCCTCCCATTCTTTCCATTTCTCTTCCTTCCTTTATTCCTTCCCTTACTAATCCATTCCATCATTTCTCCCTTCTTCATTCCTTCCTCCCCCTCCCCTTCTTTCCACATGTTCTCTTCCTTCAATCTAATTCCTTTTCTTCCTTCATGCTTTCTTGGGTTACTACATCTCCTCTACGCCTCCTCCTCCCTCTTATAAGTGTTTCGCTGCGGCCGCCTGAACGTGATAATCCCAGTCAGTCACATTCACTCACACCTCACACGGCCCTCTCTACCTGTCCCTCCTCCTCCTCCTCTTCCTTTCCCTCTTCCACACTCTTTCAGTCACGCCTCACACCTCCTACCTAACGCTAAACTTCTTTGTATAGGGCTAAGTAAGACATTCCACCTCCTACTTGTGTTTTTCTTCCCTTCCTCCTTTTCCTCTTCTTCCTCCTCTCTCCCTCTACACCTCCCTTTATCCTCGTTCCCTTATCCTCGCATCTTTCTTTCCCTCTTCAATCCCCTCACAGGCGTTCAGATTTTGCTTCACCTTTCAACTTTCCCCTTCCGTTACTCCCCTTCCATCTCTCTTCCTCTCCTCTTCCTCACCTCCATAGTCCTCAACTTTCTCATCTCATCCCCTAACGCACATTCTCCCTTTCTCCCTCTCCCACCTTTCCCTTCTCTTCCCTCCCTCTTTTCATTTTCCTCATTCTATCTTACCTTCCCTTAGCACTTTCCCTTCTCCTACCCCCTTCCTTCTGTCCCACCTGATTTACCTTACCTCCCTTTCATCCCCTTCTCTTCTTCCTCTTTTCTCTTCTCTTCCATCTCCCTTTCACTTCCCACATTCTATCTTACCTTCCCTTTGCACTTTTCCTTTCTTTTACCCCCTTCCTTCTGTCCCACCCCATTTACCATCCCTCCCTTTTATCACCTTATACTCCTCTTCCCTTCTTCCTCCTTTCCATTCTCTTCCCTCCTCTTTTCATTTCCCTCTTTCAACCTTGCCATACTTTCCGCTTTTCCTTTCTTTTACTCCTTTCCTTCTTTTCTACCTCATTTACCTTTCGTCACCTTCAACTCCTTAGATTTTCCCCTTCCCCTCTTTCTCTCTCTCCTTTCCCTTCTCTTCCATTCCCTTTTCATTTGCCTCACTCAATCGTATCTTCCCTTTGCACTGTTTCTTCTCTTATTCTCTTCCTTCTGTCCCACCTCATTCAACTTTCCTCCCCTTCATCCCCTCCCCTTCTTCCTCCTTTCCCTTCTCTTCCATCCCCTTTTCATTTCCCTCTCTCGATCTTCCCTTCCCTCTTCACTGTTTCTTCTCTTATTCTCTTCCTTCTGTCCCACCTCATTCACCTTTCCTCACCTTCATCCCTTTCCCTCCTTCCTCCTTTCCCTTTTCTTCCATTCCTCTTTTCATTTCCCTCACTATCGTACCTTTCCTTTGCAGTTTTCCTTCACCTAATCCTTTTTTTCTCTCCTACTTCATTCACACCTCCTCCCTTTCATTCCCTTACATTCTCTCCCCTCCTCTTCTTCCCGCCTTTCCCTCCTTTTCCATCCCCCTTCTATCTCCTTCACTTCAGATCTTACTATACCTCTCCACTTTTCCTTTTCATATTCCCTTTCTCTTCTCTATTATCTTATTCACCTTTCCTTACTTATACAATCCTCTCCTTTCCTTGTCCTTCCTTTCTCTCCCTTCTCTTCCATTCCCTCCTCCTCTCCCCCCTCACCTCCCTCCCTTTCACCTCACTGCATCGTCCTCACCATTTCTCACTCCTACACTTCTCCCCTTTCCTCCTGTGTCCATTCCGTCCTCTCCCCTCTCACCTCGCGCCCCCTTCCTCCCCTCCTTCCTCTTCCCTCCCCAACAGGACCCTCGGCGGAAACTTGTGTCAACTCGTGGAATCAAAGCCCCATTACCTCCCCTCTTGTGTGTGTGTGTGTGTGTGTGTGTGTGTGTGTGTGTGTGTACCAGAGACCTCTTGATAATTGTTGTAAAGCGTTTTCTTCTTATCTTATCTCTTTCCCCACTTTCTCCTCCTCCTCCTCTTCCTCCTCCTCCTCCTCCTTCTATATTCTATCCATAAACTGTTACTCTACTCCAACTATCCTTTTTCCTCTTCATATTATTAGTACACCAAGTTCCTTTCTCTTCCTCCTCCTTGTCGTCTTCCTCCTCCTCATCTCTTCTCTTTCCTTACCTCCTAATCTTCTATCCATAAACTTTCTGCTCTTCACCAACTATCCAATTTTCCTCTTCCTATTATTATTACACCAAGTTCCTTCCTCTTCTTCCTCTTACTCCTTGTCGTCTTCCTCCTCTCTTTCCCTGTCACCTTATCTTCACCTTTTCCGCCACTCTTTCATTCTTATATCTCAAATTTTATTCTTCATTCTAATCCTTCCTTCCTGTATTACCTCTGTCTGTCTGTCGGTCTCCCTTCCGTCTCTTCATCCTGTCCCCTCCTTCCCTCTCTTCTGTTCCTTTCTTTATCCCTCCTTCCGACCACTCCACCTCTCTCCTGCCTTCCACTCTTCATTATCCCTCCACTTCACCATTCCTCCACTTTTCTCTCTTTCCATACCTTATATCACCCCATCATTCCACGTTCTTTCATCCACTTCATTCCTCCTTCCTTCCTTTCCATCCTTCCTTCCTTCCTTCCTCCTCTTCACTCCCATCCCTTCCTCCTTCCTTTCCTTTCTTTCTCCCTCTCTCATTTCCTTGCTCTCATCCATTTTCTTCCTCCCGCCCTCCCCTTCCTTCCTTCCTTCCTTTCCTCCATCCCTCCACGTCTCGCCCTCGGAAGCCCGGTTCTCAAAATAGCAACCAAGCCTTCATCCGCTTCTATATTGCGCCTGGAAGCAAATGGAGGATCGAAGGGAGGGGGGAAGGGGGGAAGGAGGAAAGGAAGGCAGGAAGAAGAGGGAGGGAAGGAAAGGAAGGCAGGGAGATTAGGGAAGGAAGGGAACATGAAGGGGAAGCAAGGCAGGGAGAGGAAGAAAGGAAGGGAAGATAAGGAAAGATGGAGGAGCAGAGATGAAGGAAGGAAGGGAGAGGAGGAAGGCAAGGAGGAAAGGAGGGAAGGTAAGGAAGGGAAGCAAGGCAGAGAGAGGAGGGAAGGAAGGGAAGGAGAGGAAAGATGGAGGGAGGGTAAGAGGGTAATAAATGAGGCAGGGGAGAGAAGAGAAGAGGGGAGAGAAGGAACAGAAGGAGAAGGGAACAAAGAGGAGGTGAAACAGAGGGAGATAAGGGTAAGAAAGAGAGAAGGAAAGGAGAGGCAGGGAAGGAGGAACAATGAGGAATGGGAGCAGGGAAGAAAGCTAAGTGGAGAGAGAGAAAAGGACAGAGGGAGATAAAAAACAGGGGATAGGAGGAAGAGAAGGAAAACGGAGCAAAGGAGAGTAGGATGCAGAAGAAGAAAAAAAGCGACGAAAAAGGTGAAGACAGGGGAGCAAGGGGGCTGGAGGGGGGGGGGGGGGAGGGAGAAACGAAGGAAGGAAAGAGGGAGGAGGAAAGAAGGAAGGAGGGAAAGGAGAGAGAGAAAGGTTGTGTTACTTGATTGCACTGCCGTCCCTCACCTGTTGCTGGAAGGAGGAATAATTGACTGAGAGCGAGTGAGAGTGAGCAAGGTGAGTGAGCGAGCAGGTAAGGTGAGTGAGTGAGGGAGATAGGTGGAGTCAGGTGAGTGAGTAAAGGAAGGCAGGAAGAAGAGGAAGGGAAGGAAAGGAAGGCAGGGAGATTAGGAAAGGAAGGGAACATGGAGGGGAAGCAAGGCAGGAAGAGAGAGGAAGGAAGGGAAGATAAGGAAAGATGGAGGAGCAGAGATGAGAGAAGGAAGGGAGAGGAGGAAGGCAAGGAGGAAAGAAGAGAAGGCAAGGAAGGGAAATTAGGTTAAGGAAGGGAAGCAAGGCAGAGAGAGGAGGGAAGAAAGAGAAGGAAAGATGGAAGGAGTTATTTAAGTGTGTGATTGATGAAGGTGAATGAGCGAGTGAGTTAGTGAGTGAATGAGTCAGTTAAGTGTGTGAGGGATGAAGGTGAGTCAGCGAGTAGGTTTTAGGGAACGTAGATAATGAGTTGCAAAAGAGGCCTCACATTTTTTTTTAAACTTTTTCTCTGGTGTCCTTTTAATTATTGCGGTCATATTTGAACCCACAAAATGTAAAATGTATCTCCAGGAACCGTTCTATCTTTCTCCTAGGACGAAGTAGTAGAGGGCATCGTTTAAAAATATATAAGAGGGTGAGAAGGAGAGGGAGGGAGGGGGGGCGTTGTGTTGAAATGATCCCACACCATAGAACTGTACACTCCCGCTGTCTTCCCCCCCTCCCCCCCCTCCCACTACCTCTGTTTTTACTAATCTACATCCTATTCCAGTTATACCCTTGATATAAAAAAAATGGGGTGAGAGAGAGGACGTTTTGTTGAAAGGAACCTACACCCTACAACCGCTCTACACCATTCCATACCATACACCTACACTATACAACTCTCCTACGATCTTTATTCTACTTCCTAATCTACCCTCTGTTAACCCACTCCCTCCTCTGGTTGTACCCTTGATAAGTTAATGAGATGAGAGAGGGGTCGTAGTGTTGAGACGATGTTACTCCATACAACTCTACGCTTCAGTCTTTCCTCTTTCCCTGCTGATCCTCTTACGCTCTTCCTCTCTACCTTTCCTCTTTCCCTGCTGATCCTCTTACGCTCTTCCTCTCTACCTTTCCTCTTTCCCTGCTGATTCTCTTACGCTCTTCCTCTCTACACTTAGTCTTTCCTCTTCCCCTGCTGATCCTCTTACGCTCTTCCTCTCTACACTTAGTCTTTCCTCTTTCCCTGGTGATCCTCTTACGCTCTTCCTCTCTACACTTAGTCTTTCCTCTTTCCCTGGTGATCCTCTTACGCTCTTCCTCTCTACACTTAGTCTTTCCTCTTTCCCTGCTGATCCTCTTACGCTCTTCCTCTCCACACTTATTGTCTTTCCTCTTTCCCTGGTGATCCTCTTACGCTCTTCCTCTCTACACTTAGTCTTTCCTCTTTCCCTGCTGATCCTCTTACGCTCTTCCTCTCTACACTTAGTCTTTCCTCTTTCCCTGGTGATCCTCTTACGCTCTTCCTCTCTACACTTAGTCTTTCCTCTTTCCCTGCTGATCCTCTTACGCTCTTCCTCTCTACACTTAGTCTTTCCTCTTTCCCTGCTGATCCTCTTACGCTCTTCCTCTCTACACTTAGTCTTTCCTCTTTCCCTGCTGATCCTCTTACGCTCTTCCTCTCTACACTTAGTCTTTCCTCTTTCCCTGCTGATTCTCTTACGCTCTTCCTCTCTACACTTATTGTCTTTCCTCTTTCCCTGCTGATCCTCTTACGCTCTTCCTCTCCACACTTAGTCTTTCCTCTTTCCCTGGTGATCCTCTTTCGCTCTTCCTCTCTACACTTAGTCTTTCCTCTTTCCCTGCTGATCCTTTTACGCTCTTCCTCTCCACACTTATTGTCTTTCCTCTTTCCCCTGGTGATCCTCTTACGCTCTTCCTCTCTACACTTAGTCTTTCCTCTTTCCCTGCTGATCCTCTTACGCTCTTCCTCTCCACACTTATTGTCTTTCCTCTTTCCCTGCTGATCCTCTTACGCTCTTCCTCTCCACACTTATTCTTTCCTCTTTCCCTGCTGATCCTCTTATGCTTACTGTCTTTCCTCTTTCCCTGCTGATCCTCTTATCCACTTCCTCCTCTTGCCATACCCAAAATAAAATAAATAAGAGGTGAGGGGGTGCGTGGTGCCATGGGGGAGGTGAGAAATGGGGATGGAGTGCCTGTCGTTAATGGCTGTCCCCGCCCTTGGATTGACATGATTTAGGGGAAGTATTTGCATGCGCCACTTTTCAGCCGCCGCGCCTCGGAGCTATTATCGCGCGGCCGTATATTTTCCTCTCTTGGCTACCGCGCGCCGCTAATGAAGCAGTATTGAGTGGCCGCCTTCCTCGGTGATTTATGAAATATTATGAATCTGCTGCCTTCAGGTGATTCCATAAACTATATTCACTAATGCTTTAAAGAGGTAAGATTTTTTTTTTCACGGTAACTATCATTTTTTTTTTTTTTTTACAGTAAAGGAAGTAGAGGAGAGAGGGAATGATGGAGAAGACAGAAAGGAGAAAACAAAAAAAAGGAAAGGGAGAGAGGAAGAAAAGAAGGAAGGAAGGGTGAAAGAAAGGGCAAAATAAAGAGAGAGGAAGAGAGAAAAGCATCAAGAGAGAGAGAGAGAGAGAGAGAGAGAGAGAGAGAGAGAGAGAGAGAGAGAGAGAGAGAGAGAGCACTAATCATTGCCCCTATAAAAAAGAGAGTATAGAAAAGAGGTAAAAAAAGAGGTCAATAATCGTTAAGGTCATAATTGCACTGTGTCAAGTTTTGCAATGTGATCTTTCAAGGTTTGGGGTAATTTATGTCGGTCTTATTTTTTTGTTTTCGTGGCCAGTTAAGAAAGTTTGTCCTGCATATCTTTATAATCCAATGTTAGGCCACAGCTTTAATTTCTCCGTTTTTTTTCTCTCCATCCTTCCTTTCCTTCCTCATTCCTTCCTTCCTATTCTCCTTCCTTCCCTCCCTTCTTAATTCATTCCTTCATTCCATCTTTTTTACACATCTCTATAATCACATGTTACGCCACAACTCTCATTTCTTCGTTTTTCTTTCTCTGTCCATCCTTCCTTTCCTTCCTCATTCCGTCCTTCCTTCCTATTCTCCTTCTTTCCCTCCCTTCTTAATTCATTCCATCTGTTTTACACATCTCTATCACATGTTACGCCAAAACTCTTTCATTTCTTTTATTTTCTCTCCATCCTTCCTTCCCTTCCCTCCCTTCTTAATTCACTCCATCATCTCCCTTTTCTTCATTCCTTCCTCCCCTCTTCCTTCGATATGCATCAAGACACCTCTCCTTCATAAACAGACCCTCTCCTCAGGCCCCACGCTCCGTTTTCTTTGCAGGAGCACGACTTAGCGGCCTTTTTTCTCCCTTTTGTTTTTGCTCGAGTTGTTTCCTTTACTGTAAAAAAAAAAGTCGGTCATCAGGCAACCCAGGGCGTCACTCACCACCAGTCACATCAGCTCCCCCTTTTTTCCTATCCTCTGTCCTGTCTGTTTTGCTTCACCGTCGCCGCCGCCGTCACCACCACGCACAACCACAACACCACACGACATAGCTTTCATCACCGCCCCGCTCCGCACCATCACTCACCGCCGCGCCATAAACGTGTCGCCAGCAAGCCTTTGAACGCGGTGGTGGTGGTGGTAGTGGTGGTGATGGTGGTGGTGTCCTTCCTTCCTTCCTTCCTTCCCTGTCCGCGGCGTGTTTGGTGACGGCTTAATGATGAGACCAGGTTATATGTTTACTGCTACTGTGGATGATACTGTTGATGTTACTACTACTACTACTACTACTACTACTACTACTACTACTACTACTACTGCTACTACCACTGCAACGACTATTTTCACATTCCTTCTCTCTGCACCATATATTAAGGAGTTGTTTGCCTCCTTTCCTCACTTGAATGACAGCAGAAGACAGCAATTTTTTCTCTAGAGTATTTAAGGATTATTGCTCTTGAAGTCTCCCTGACAAATGAGGAGCAGGTGACTAAGATCCGCATACCTGTGACAGTGGTGTTATAATAGAATGGCGGGACAGGTGTTCTTGCAGGTAAGGCAGCGTGAACTCAGGTGAGGCGCTGCTAATGAACAGGTGTGAGTGTGAGGAGTGGATCGGTAGTCAGGTGTGTCATTGGGATTAAGGGGGATGAGGAAGGGAGTGAGGGAGCGGGAATGATGGGAAGTGGAGTGGTGGGTGATGGAATGTTAGGGGATTGGAGGAAGGGAGAAGGGAAGGATAGGGAGTGGAAAGCATTTATTCTGTTCACGGGCCGCCTCAGGTTATGATGGCCTCTCTGTATTATTAATGTTAAGCGTCGATGTATGTAGTTATCGTTCATATTCCCAACTCGTATCCTTACCCATCTTTCTTCTCTCCACGTGTGTATATTCATCGACGGTGAGCTATTTTTTTTTTTTTTTAACTTCCAAAGCACGTTTTATTTTCTCAGGTTTCTTTCTCTGTGAATTACGAGCGTCGATGCATGTGTTATCTTTCTTATTCCCAAGTCGTATCCGTTCCCATGTTTCTTCTTTCCTCGCGTATCTCTTCATCGAGGGGGAGCTTCTTTTTTTTTTTTAACTTCCAAAGTACTTTTTTTCTGTTTCTTTCTCTCTGTGTCGATTACAAGCGTCGATGCATGTGTTATTTTTCTTATTCCCAACCCGCATCCATTGCCTTGTTTCTTCTTTCCTCGCGTATCTCTTCATCGAGGGGGAGCTTCTTTTTTTTTTTAACTTCCAAAGCACTTTTTTCTGTTTACTTTCTCTCTGTGTGGATTACAAGCGTCGATGTATGCGTTATCTTTCTTATTCCCAACCCGCATCCATTGCCCTGTTTCTTCTTTCCTCGCGTGTATTTTCATCGAGCCGAGCGTTTTAAACTTTCAAAGCATCGATATTAAACTCTTTCTCCTTCCGTTTACTCTGTGGAAGGGCCGCGTGGGGTTAGTGGCCCGGCCTGCTCTGCTTGCCGATGCTGCTGGCGCTGGCGGGGTGGCGTGTGGCGGGCCTGCCGATGGGAAGGGTGGGGAGCTAGTGGTGGAGGGGGCGGTGGAGGTGGCGGGGGCGTGCGATCATGCGGGTGAGTGAGGCCGGAGTCGTGCAAGGCTTGGCAGGGCTTGGTAAGGCTTGGCAGGACTTGGTGGTGAGTCCATCCTGTCGCTGGGAGAGAGTCATTTGGTGATTGTGGATGTTGTTGTTATTGGTTGTGGTGGCTGTGTAAGTGGTGGTGGTGGTGTGTGGTGTGTGTGGGTGGTGGTGGTTGGTTGTGGTGGTGGTGGCTGGTTGCGTGCTGGAGTTCCCAAAGGTGGTCGTTAGAGTGAGTTTACTGTGGTCATTAACTACTTGATAATCGTTTCTGTTGCGGTTGTTATGTTTTATTTACTTATTCGTTTCTTTATTTACATCCTTATTTATTTATCTTCCTTGAATTTTTCCCTGGTTTCCCATATACACAGCAGGAGGAATCCACAGAAGCATAAAAAAAAAAAAAATGCAAACCTCAGAAGAGAGACAATCCCCAAACCAGTGGACTTTACGAATTCACTGTCGCAAGAAGCCTTTTATTAGTTAATTGTTAGAAGAAAAGACGTCAGTTTAAAGAAGTCTGATTCAGTATTAAAGAAAAAATGCTAGAGGGGAATTATTCGTGGAGTTTTGAAGCACGAATGTGACAATGAAGTTAGACTGAGTAGCACAAAGTAGGGTAGAGGAGGAGGAGGAGGAGGAGGAGGAGGAGGAGGAGGAGGAAGCGTATCAACAATTAGCACGTTAAGACAAAAAAAAAAAAAAAAAAAACTTAGGGAATGGAGGTAAAAGGCAAGGGAGGCGATGAGGCGATGGAGCGTGAAAGATTAAAGACTGGGAAGAGGAAGAGGAAGAGGAAGAGGAAGAAGAAGAAGAAGAAGAGGAAAAGACGAAGAAGAGGAAAAAGATGACGAAGAAGAGGAAAAAAACGAAAAAAGAAAAAAAAGAACAGACGACGAAGAAGAAGAAGAAGAAAAAGACGAAGAAGAAGAGGAAACAGACGACGAAGAAGAGTAAAAAAACGAAAAAGAAGGAAAAGAAGGAACAGACGACGAAGAAGAAGAGGAAAAAGACATAGCAGAAGAAACAGACGACGACGAAGAAGAGGAAAAGGCTAAGAAGAAAAAAAAAAGTTCGCTGAGCCGACTAACCTTTAACCTCACCTTGCTTAATGATGCAGGTAGGACGGAGCTCACCTGTGTAATTCCCCCGTGTAATCGACTCACCTGAGCCTTATGGGGGAGGCGCAGGAGTGATTTGTTAATGCTCGTGCAGAGTTCACACACAGGCTGTTGGTGGTGTCTTCAGGGAGAGGAAACCCGTTTTATACACGTTGATACACCCAAAATACACCCATTAGCATCATGTATCATCCTCCAGTATACTCCTTGCGTGGACTTGTTACACTCCTTGTCGCCTTGTATAGTGGTGGGTGTAGAGAGCTTGTGGGTGAGGATGGGGGTGGAGGGGGGTGGATCAGGTGGTCAGGCAGCGATCATCAGCAGGTCAGCAGTTTTAGGTGGAGCGTTGACATAAATCCTTATCAGCGGACGGTGCTGAGGGAGGGACAGACGCTTGGACAGAATGATAGACAGATGGATGGGTGGGTGGATAGAAGGACGAACTGAGAGACGGACACAAGAGTAGTCAACGGACGGATAGACAGAGAAGGGCAGATAGACAGACTGATGAATAGACAGATGGATTCGCGGACAGACGAAACATTCATATGTATAGACAGAAGGATGGACGGACAAACAGACGGACGGGCGGACAGATACACAGAGAGATGGACAAACTGACGGATGGATAAACAGATAGACTAACAATCAAATAGACAGACATACACACAAGCAGAGGGATGGATAAAAGGAGAGATATATAAACCGACAAACAGACAGATAAGCAAATGGATAAACAGACAAATAGACGGACTGACGGAGAGATAAACAGACAGACAGACGGACAACCTAATAAACATAGATGGAACAGAGAGATAGATTGGAAGACAGACAGACAGAGATAGACAGACAGTGTTTCTTAGGTCACCGTTTCAGCTCCTTGTTTGTTTGTTTGTTTGTTTGATCGCCGTCTGTTGTACTGTGCGATTGGAAGTTTTTTGTGGTCATTATCTTTTTTTGTGTTGTAATTTTTTTTTTTTTTTTTAGTACGATTCTTATTGCAGGAGAAAAGGAAAGGAGATAGAAGGAAAGGAATTAACGACAGGAGGAGGAGACAGAAGGAAGGGAGGAAGGAAAGAAGGAAGAATACAAGGAAGGAGGGACGGAAGGATATTTTTTTTTCTTTTCTCACTTTTTTTTGGTATGATTTATTGTTTGTTTTATTTTTTCATTATTTCATTTCATTTTATTTCATTATCATATTTTTCTTCCTTTCCATCCTTTCATTTTTACTTCTGTTTTATTTCTTCTTTTCTTCTTTTCATTTTTTTTTAGTATGATTATTGTTTGTTTTCTTTGTAGAGGGATTTCATTATTATCGTTTTTCCTTCTGTTCTAGGGCTTTTTTTCTCTTTTCCTTTTTTTATTTTGCCTTTGCATTACGATTATTGTTTTTTCTGTATGTTTAACTTTTTTCCTGTTTTTTTTATGATCATTGTTTTCTTTATTTGTTAACTTTTTTCCTGTTTGTTTTGTGATGATTAGTTTTTCCTTTTTTTACCTTTTTCCTTTTTTTTATTTCTTATTTTAACTTTTTTCGTGTTTTTTGGTTTGCTTATGTCTAACTTCTTAACTTACTTTTATTCGCTTTCTTGACAATTTCTCTCCTCTCCTTCTTTCTCCTGTTATCTCTTTCTTTCCCTTTTCAATATTTTCTCTCTCTCTCTCTCTCTCTCTCTCTCTCTCTCTCTCTCTCTCTCTCTCTCTCTCTCTCTCTCTCTCTCTCCTCCTCCTCCTCCTCCTCCTCCTCCTCCTTCGGCTCGTCCGGCCACCACTTCCTTCCGGCGAAAACTTTTGGTCCGACTTTGGGATAAATGAAGTTGAAATCCGCCTTGTGTCTGGGCGGGCTAGTTAAGTGTGTGTGTGTGTGTGTGTGTCGGAGAGAGAGAGAGAGAGAGAGAGAGAGAGAGAGAGAGAGAGAGAGAGAGAGAGAGAGAGAGAAAAGAAAAAAAAGGAGAGAGAGAGAGAGAGAGAGAGAGAGAGAGAGAGAGAGAGAGAGAGAGAGTGAGAGAAGGAAAGAGAGAGAGAGAGAAAGGAGATCCAGCTACATCATATAACAAATGGGTGACTTCACTGATGACGGGTGAGAGAGAGAGAGAGAGAGAGAGAGAGAGAGAGAGAGAGAGAGGGAGAGGGTGAGGGGAGGAGGAAAGGGGAACATGAGTTGTGAGAGACGGAAAGATTCTAAAGTGTGGAAGGGAAAAGGGAGGAAGTGAGGGTGGATGGCGAGGAGGAGGAGGAAAAAAGGGAGATAAAAGAGGAAAGTTGGAAATAGAAGGAAGTCTAAGGAAAGAATATGGAAGAGTGGGAGAAAGAGGGAGAAGAAATGCGTGGAATAAAAAGATTGAATGTGTAAAAAGTAAAAAAAAAAACGTAAGAAAGAATTTGGGATTTTTTAAAAAAGTTGGGAAAGGGAGGAAAAGATGGAATAGGGAGTCACGAAGAGGGACAATATAGTGAGAGAAAATTAAGAGGAAAGGAAGAAGGGAGGAATGAAGCCATGTAAGAAAGGAGGAGGAGGAGTGGGGAAGAAAAAAAGGAGACAAAAGAGGAAGTGGAAAGCGAGGAAAAGATGGAATAAAAAGTAACAAAGACGGACAATAAAGCAAGTAAAAGGAAAAGGAAAGGGAGAAGGGAAAATGAAACCTATGTAAGAAAAGAGGAGGAGGAGGAGGAGGAGGAAGATGAATGGGAAGAAAAAGGAGATAAAAGAGGAAGTGAAAAGCGAGGAAAAAATGGAACAGAAAGTAACAAAGAGAGAGAATAAAGCAAGAAAAAGGGAGAAGGAGAAATGAAGCGAATGAAAGAAAGGTGAAATGAAAAGAAAAAAAAGAAGAGGAACGAAAACGGAGATAAAAGAGGAAGTGGAAAGCGAGGAATGGATGGAATAGAAAGTAACAAACAGAATATAAAGCAAGAAAAAGGAAGAGGAAAGGGAGAAGGAGAAATGAAACCTATAGAAGAAAGGTGAAATGGAAATAAATAAAGAAGAGGGAACGAAAAGGAGATAAAAGTGGAAGTGGAGAGCGAAGAAAAGATGGAATAGAAAGTAACAAAGATGGACAATAAACCAAGAAAAAGGAAGAGGAAAGGGAGAAGGGAGAAATGAAGCGAATGGAAGAAAGATGAAATGAAAAGAAAAAAAAGAGGAAAGAGTATGAAACTAAAGAAGCGCAGAGAAAAGGAAAATTGATAACTGGCAGCAAAATAATAAAAACAATAAAGAAAGGAAACGGAGAGAAAGAAAGAAGGAAAAACATAGTAAGAAAATGGCTCGTTGGAGGAGAAAAACAATAATGAGGGTAATAATAATAATAATAATAATAATAATAATAATAATAATAATAATAATAATGAAGAGAAAGGGAGATAAAGGAGGACATAAAAGAGATTGAACAAAGGAAGACAGGAACACACACACACACACACACACACACACACACACACACACACACACACACACACACACACACACACGCACACACGTACACGACAGACAATTATTTAATCACACAATCATATAAACAAAACGCGAATTAAAAAAAAAAAAAACTCATTAATATTCAGGTCACGGAGAGGAAGCGGATATTAATAGATACATCAAAACAAACAAACAAACAAACAGACAACTTATATACTACCGAGGGACAAACAGTAACGCTCGTGATATTAAGCTCTTGAATCACCGAATAATCTCTCTCTCTCTCTCTCTCTCTCTTAAAATGGAGATATGACATAAAACGATGATTGATAAGGAGGCAAAACAAACATTAATATTGAAAACATAAGAACATAAGAACATAAGAACGCAGGAGTCTGCAAGAGGCCGGTAGGCCTGTACGAGGCAGCTCCTTTGACCCTAAGCTCCCGTGTATCTAACCCCACCTAATATCGCTGTCCATGAATTTATCTAGTCTATTTTTGAATGTGACAATTGTATTGGCACTCACCACATGACTGCTAAGCCTATTCCACTCATCCACCACCTTATTAGTAAACCAATTTTTGCCTATGTCCCTGTTGAATCTGAATTTATCCAGTTTAAACCCGTTACTTCGTGTCCTACCCGGTTCTCTTACCAACAAAACCTTATGAATGTCTCCCTTATTAAAGCCCTTCATCCATTTATAAACCTCGATCATGTCTCCACGCACCCTTCGCCTTTCTAGAGAATGCAAGTTTAACTGTTTGAGTCTTTCCTCGTATGGCAAGTTTCTCAACCCCTGAATCATCTTAGTCATCCTCCTCTGCACCGATTCTAACATTTTGATATCCATTCTATAGTAAGGTGACCAGAACTGAACCGCATAGTCAAGATGAGGTCTAACTAATGCTAAATATAGTTTGAGGAAGACTTCGGGGCTTCTGTTGCTTACGCTCCTTGAAATAAATCCCAGTACCCTATTAGCTCGATTTCTAGCTTGAATGCATTGTGCCCTTGGACGGAGATCAGAGCTCACTAAGACCCTAAATCCCTCTCGCACCCAGACCTACTTATGAGAGTGTCATTTAAGCAATAGTTATGTGAGGGTTGTTCCTACCTACACTCAGAATACTGCACTTCCCTACATTGAACTCCATCTGCCATTTATCCGCCCAGTCATATAATCTGTTGAGTTCACCTTGGAGAATACTAGCGTCCTGATCCGACTCAATTACTCTACCGATCTTGGTATCATCTGCAAATTTACTAACATCACTACTAATTCCTGTGTCTAAGTCATTGATATAAATAATAAACAAAAGTGGACCTAATACCGAACCTTGTGGGACCCCACTCGTAACACATCCCCAGTCAGATCTTTTACCATTGATTTGCACTCTTTGCTTCCTATTGCTAAGCCACGCCTTGACCCAGTTCAAAACTTTACCCTCTACTCCGTGAGCCTGTAATTTAAGCAACAGTCGTTGGTGAGGAACTTTGTCAAACGCTTTACTAAAATCAAGATAGATTACATCATAATTTTCATCTCTGTCAACCGCCTCAAATACTTTATTGTAGAAGGACAAGAGATTGGTGAGGCATGACCTACCTTTTGTGAACCCATGCTGCGAGTCGTGAATTAAGCTATGTTTCTCTAAATGCTCCCGAATGTTCCTGGCTATTATGGACTCCAGCATCTTCCCTATAACCGATGTTAAGCTAATTGGGCGATAGTTTGAAGCAACTGACCTGTCCCCTTTTTAAAAATCGGCGTCACATTAGCTACTTTCCATAGGCTCGGCACATAGCCAGTATTTACCGACATCTTAAAGATGTCGGATAGTGTGTCACTGATTATATCACCTAGCTCCTTTAATACCCTCGGAAATATCCCGTCAGGACCTGGCGACTTGTTCTTCTTAAGCTTATCTATCTCATCCTGAACTACTTGCCTGGTAATTATTATATCCCTCAATTTATCGCCATCCCCGCCCTCGTACACCTGAACTCTTTCCGGTATAGTCGTTCGATCCTCCTGTGTGAATACTGAAAGGAAGTAGTCGTTCAACAATGTGCTCATATTTTCGTAATTTTCTACTAGCTCCCCTGTGTTTGATTTCAGCGGTCCAATTTTCTCCCGTGTTTTTGTTCTATACATCTGAAAGAAGCCCTTAGGATTACTTTTCGCCTCATTTGCTACTTTGATCTCATAGTTCTTTTTTGCTATCCTGGTGTTTTTCTTAACTAATCTAGATAGTTCGACGTACCGGCCCCTGAGATGTGTTTCCCCATTCTTTATTTTCTGATAAATTCCCTTCTTTAACCCAATCTCGTGTTTTAGTCCACGAGTCATCCACTTAGGATCATTGTTTTCTTTTCTAAGTGTTCGCTGTGGTATATGCCATTCTTGCCCCTCTACTATTACTCTAACTAAATTATTGTAAGACATTTCTACCTGGTTCTCCTGGCTCTCCAATCCGCAGTTCTGGCCCTCATGAATCCCTAAATTATCCCAGTTTACCCCTTCAAGATGTCTTCGAAGCCCCTCGTAGTTTGCTCTTCTAAAATCTGGCACTAACACTGGGTTTGGATCGCGGGTTACCATGAGTCTAACCTAAAACGAACCGTTCTGTGATCACTATTTCCTAACTCTCCGCCCACCTCCAACTCACGTAGCAAGTTCCCATTATTGGTTAGGACTAAGTCTAATATGTTATCTCCTCTGGTAGGCTCAGTAACTACCTGCTTAAGGAAATTATCTTGTATAACTTCAAGAAAGTCCTCGGCTTCCAGGTCACCCACTAGATCTTCCCAGTCTATATTCCTATAATTAAAGTCCCCCATTACGCAGACATTTCTACTCATACTCGCCCTGCCAATCTCCTGTAGTAATATACTCGTGTCCTGCCTGTTAAGGTTGGGTGGCCTGTATATAACTCCTAGAGTTAGTTTTTCTTTCCCTTTGTAAACGTCCACCCAAACTGATTCTGAATCCATGTTAGTTTTGACTGAGTTGTTAACTAAACATTTAAGTGGGTCTTTAACATATAGCGCAACTCCACCTCCCTTTCTGCCCCTTCTGTCTTTGTGAAACATCTGATAACCCGTTATTTCAAATTCTGACCTAAAATTTCTATTAGCAAAGTCTATCCATGTCTCAGTGATCGCTATTATGTCAAAATTTTCTGAACAAGCTTCACCCCTTAGTAAGTCTATCTTGTTTCTGAGGCTCCTGCTGTTAGTATAGAAGATTCTTAGCCCGTCCTCTGTTACTCCTCTAGAATTACTTCTAAGCTGCCTGGTTATATTATGAGCTAGATGTCCCCTCCCATTACTCCCATTACTCCTCCCCCCCTCGCCTATACTAAAAAATCCCTCAGGGTACCAAGTGCTCGCTCAAGGGAGTCTGAGAGAGCCTCAACACCCTTGAACGTCAAGTGTATCCCGTCACGGGCGTAGAGGGCGTCGTTGCCAAAGAAGAGGTCCCAATTGTCGACGAACAGCCACCCATTGCGCTCGCAGTGCTCAGCAAGTCTGCTGTTCACTGCTATCGCCCTGGACAGCCATCCATCGCCAACGCCCCTCCTTGGCAGGACGCCACACACTACTGGTGACCCACCAGCGTCACGTATCCTGCCTAACAATTCTCTAAAACGCCTGAGAAGGTCCTCGCTTGGCACACGAGAAACGTCGTTTCCGCCACAGCTGAGAAAGACAATGGGGTTCGATCCCTCGCTTGCCATACACGCCTCAATCCTGTCTGATATATGGCCCACCCCTGCCCCTGGGAAACACACCCTCGTCCTGTTCTTATCCTTGGAGCAAAAATACCTGTCAACATAACGAACCTGACTATCACCAACAACAAGAACCCGACGGTCGGATGGGGGCCCGGGGGGGGGGGGGGCGGGGGGGGGGGGAGCGGGGGACGGGCGGGGAGGGACCTGCTGTGAAGAACGAGGAGAAATTGTGGAAGAGGTGGAAGGTGGAAAGGGGGAGGAGGAGGAGGAAGAAGGAGAAAGGGAGGGTGAGGTGGTGGAGGGAGGAATGGACGAGGAGAGGGAGGAGGAAGAGGGGAACAGGGAAGGTTAGTGACAGGTGTTGGAGGGATGGACGAGCGCGGAGGCGGAGGACAAGGAGGAGAAAGAGGGC
Source organism: Eriocheir sinensis (assembly GCF_024679095.1). Classification (NCBI taxonomy): domain Eukaryota; kingdom Metazoa; phylum Arthropoda; class Malacostraca; order Decapoda; family Varunidae; genus Eriocheir; species Eriocheir sinensis. The sequence goes on from NC_066512.1 coordinate 20,972,574, forward strand.
GAGGCGGAGGTGGGGGAGAGTGGGCGGGATGAGGGGAGCGGGGGGACGGAAGAGGAAGGCGAGGAATTTGAGGCGGAGGAGGAGGAGGGGGAGGGGGAGGAGGAGGAGGAGGAAGGTGGAGTAGGTGACTGGGAGAGTGAGGGGGGGGAGGGAGGGCGGGACGAGCCGAGGGAGGAGGAAGAGGGGGAAGGTGACGGACAGGTGTGGGAGGGAGGGACGAGCGAAGAGGCGGAGGACAAGGAGGAGGAAGAGGGAGAGGATGAGGAGGAGGAGGGCAGGGAGGAGGGAGAGGGGGACGGAGGAGGAGGAAGGCGAGGAGGAGGAGGAGGAAGGAGGAAGAAGGAGGAGAAGGGGGGAAGCAGGGAGATCGGAGATGGTCGAGGAGGAGGAGGAGGAGGATGGGAGGGGCTGCTGTGTGGTTGAAGACAATACTAGAGGGGAGGAGGACGAGGAAGAAGAGGAAGAGGAGGGGGAGGAGGACGAGGAAGAAGAGGAAGAGGAAGGGGAGGAGGAGGAGGCGGGGCTTGTTGCTGCTGCACTAACCAGTAAGTGTACCTGAGCGGCGAGAGTCGTAACCCTATTCTCTAACTCTATGATCCTCTGATCATCCTTCTGAGTCTTACACTGAAGAAAAGGGAAAGTATGAGGAAAAGTGAAATAAGTAAATAAAGAAGAAGAGGAGGAGGAGAAGTAGAAGTAGATGAAGAGGAGATAGTAGAAGAAAGATAATAACCATAGCAGACTCCATATATTTCTCTCTCTCTCTCTCTCTCTCTCTCTCTCTCTCTCTCTCTCTTTTCAGCTGTCTTGAGGGGGGGGGGGGGGTCTTAGCGGGACACAAACTGAGGCCACTTCGAGAACGTGTGCGTGTGTGTGTGTGTGTGTGTGTATTGATCTTCGAATGGGAGAAGAGTCGGATGAGGGCGATTTAGTAGATGTTACGAAGAAAGGAAGAGGAAGAGGAAGGGGAGGAGGAGAAAGAGGAGGAAGAGGAAGAGGAGGAGGAGGAGGAAGAAGAGATAAAGAAATGAATTGGTATTTTAGTGTTGTTTACGAGGTTACTTCCTAAGGGTCAGAGAGAGAGAGAGAGAGAGAGACCTGATCTATATGTAAACGGATTTAAAGTGGGACGAAGAGTGATCTAAATACGTAAAAAAAAGATAAAAAAAAAAATTGAAAGTGGATTTATATGGTACAGTAAATGGGGGGGGGGGGGGTTGTTGACCTTGCAAGTGGTCGCTTTAAAAGTTCAGGGAAGAAGGAAAGAGAGAAAAAGGAATTAAGTTTAGGGTCTGAAGGGTTGGAATTCTTAATCACCTCTGGATATTTTTTTTTCTATTTCTATTTTTTGTTGTACTTTCATTTTTTTATTTTTTATATTTCGGTGACTTCGCTCAGTATGTTTTCCTTTTCAGTGTTTTTATTTCCTCTTCTCTCGTTTTTGCTCTGTTCATTCCTTCGCTTCATTCCTCTTCCTTGTTTTTTCTTTGTTCATTCTTTCGCTTCATTCTTCTTCCTTCTTATTTTGGTATTTATGTCGATTTTCTTTCATTATATTTTTCTTTTTACCTTTTCTCTTCGACCTTTCCCCCCCTCCTCTTTGTCCTTTCTCTTCTTCTTTTCCTATCTCCATTTTATCCTTTCCTCCTTTTTTTCTTCCTTTCTCTTAACTTTCCCCGCGCCTTCTTCTTCCACTTATTTTTACCGTTTTCCCCACTCATCTGCATCCTTTTTCCTCCTCTTTTCTCTCTCTCTCTCTCTCTCTCTCTCTCTCTCTCTCTCTCTCTCTCTCTCTCTCTCTCTCTCTCTCTCTCTCTCTCTCAAGTCCTTTTCTCCTCTCCTTCTTTGTTTGGCACATTACCTAACCCCTGTCTCTCTTCCTCCTCCTCCTCCTCCTCCTCCTCCTAATCTTCTTTGCGTATTCTATTTTTTCTTCTGTTTACTTAATCTTTTGTTCCCCTTCTCGCCTTTCTCCTTCTGTCGCCTTCCATTAATTCTCCTCTTCCGGTTATGCTCTCAATTTCGCTTTCTTTTAACATTTTCCTTTTCTCCTCTCTTCGGTTTTCCATGTACTGATATTGTTTTTCTTTTTTCTTTTTTCTTTTATTGTCTTTCTTTCTCCTTCCTCCTTTCTTTCCTTTGTCCCCGCGGCTTCCTTTAATTGCCTTCTTGTTTCTTGTTCGAGTTTTTTTCTTCGTTTTCGTTTATCATGAGTTTGTTTTATTTTATTTTATTTTTCTCCCTTCTTTTTATTCTTCTGCGTCTTGAGGAAAGGAAGGAATAGGTGATTGTATTGGATTCTTATTAATTAATCTTATTTTATAGTTTTTTTTTCTTTATTCATTCATTCGTTCGTGAGTAAGTAATGGCTAGTTGGGTTGGTCTCTCTCTCTCTCTCTCTCTCTCTCTCTCTCTCTCTCTCTCTCTCTCTCTCTCTCTCTCTCTCTCTCTCTCTCTCTCTCTCTCTCTCTCTCTCTCTCTCTCTCTCTCTCGTTTGTGTGTGTGTGTGTGTGTTTATGATTTTTGTATCTTCCACTTGTCTGATCATTCTTATTCTTATTTATTATTATTTACTTTCTTCATGTGGGTATTGTTTAACGTGGATATTGTTTTTGTTGCTATTGTTTTTGTGGCTATTGTTTTTGTGGCTATTTTTTGTGACTTGTTTTTTTATGGCTATTGTTTTTGTGGGTATTGTTTTTTATGGTTATTTTTTTGTGACCTGTTTTTTATGGCTATTGTTTTTGTGGCTATTGTTTTTTGTGACTTGTTTTTTAATGGCTATTGTTTTTTTATGGCTATTGTTTTTTGTGGGTATTGTTTTTTGTGGGTAGTGTTTTTGTGGGTATTGTTTTTTGTGGGTATTGTTTTTGTGGGTATTGTTTTTTGTGGGTATTGTTTTTTGTGGGTATTGTTTTTTGTGGGTATTGTTTTTGTGGGTATTGTTTTTTTTGGCTATTATGTTTGTGGCTATTATTTTTGTGGCTATTGTTTTTGTGGCTATTATTTTTGTGGCTATTGTTTTTGTGGCTATTATTTTTGTGGCTATTATTTTTGTGGCTATTGTTTTTGTGGCTATTATTTTTGTGGCTATTGTTTTTGTGGCTATTATTTTTGTGGCTATTGTTTTTGTGGCTATTATTTTTGTGGCTATTGTTTTTGTGGCTATTATTTTTGTGGCTATTGTTTTTGTGGCTATTATTTTTTGTGGGTATTGTTTTTGTGGCTATTATATTTTGTGGCTATTGTTTTTGTGGCTATTGTTGTGGCTATTGTTTTTTGTGGCTATTGTTTTTGTGGCTATTGTTAGTTAGATAAATTCATGGACAGTGATGATAGGTGGGGTTAGGTCCACAGGAGCTTAGGTTCACGGGAGCTGCCTTGTACAGGCCTACCAGCCTCTTGCAGACTCCTTACGTTCTTATGTTCTTCTCATTCATTTGCAACATCTTTTTCTCCTTGTGTTATTGATTATTGTTATTTTTATTGTCATCATTCATTTGCAACTTCTCCTTTTTCTTCTTTTTGTGCATATGTTTTTTTTTTTTATGTTTAGGGCGTCGAATGTTTGTTTTGCTTTTTTTTCATCTATTTCTGGCGTGTTTTTTTTTATGGTTTTGTATGTTTTTTTTTCATGTAATTTTGGTTTCCGCTTTGGTATGTTTTTTTTTGGTTTGTTTCGTCCTTTGCATCCATTTTTGTTTCTCTTTTGGTTTGGTTATCAGTCTTCTTTTTGTCTTAACTTTATTTTTCTATCCATATACACCCTCTTCTTTTCTCGTAGCTATCCTCTATTCGTTTATCTCTCTCCTCTCTTTCTCTTGTTTGCATGTCCTCACTATATATATATATATTTTTTCATGTACCCATTCATCGCAAACATGTATCAACCTTCTCTGACATGTTTCCTTCATCTGTCCGTCTATGTGTTGTGTAGCCGTTTATGATATCGTATGCATCTATGTCCCCAGTTTTATGTGTTTCCTTATGCATGTATTGTACGTGTTCCTTATGTGTATGTTCTTCCTTTCCTTGCCTGAGTATGAGTGTTTCTTTGTAGTGTTGCTTGTGTTTCCTTTCCGACCGTCTCTGTATTGTGTTTCTTTGTTCCTGTGTGTGTGTGTGTGTGTATCCAGACTTTAAGGGGACAATATAGACGTGTCGGATACGTGGAGAGAGAGAGAGAGAGAGAGAGAGAGATATATCGACCTCCTAAGATTCTGACGACACACACACACACACACACACACACACACACACACACACACACACACACACACACACACACACACACACATCCTCTCGTTGCATAAAAGTCAAATGTCACTGTGTTTCGATCTGTACAAGGGGGAACAGGTGGGGTTGAACCAGTTTCTCTCTCTCTCTCTCTCTCTCTCTCTCTCTCTCTCTCTCTCTCTCTCTCTCTCTCTCTCTCTCTCTCTCTCTCTTATTTATTCATTGTTTTCTGCCTGTCAATAGTTTTCTAAGTTTGTCTTTTTATTTCTCTTTCTCTCTACTTATTTTGTGTTTTTGTTTTTATATTATACTTGATTTAGTGCATAAGGTGAAGTATCATCATCATCACCATCATCACCATCATCATCATCAGTAGTAGTAGTAGTAATAGTAGCAGTAGTAGTAGTAGTAGTAATTAGTAGTAGTGGTTTACAAGATCTTTAGTAGTATCAACCATTTCCTAGGAGGCAGAGGGGGGAGAAGAGTATGTGGAGGAGGAGGAGGAGTAGGATGTCAAAATATGGAAGGATGGAGGACAGGAGATGAAGAGGAGTGGAAATCTGTGACCCTCCACGAAGGTTCTCTTAAGTGTATGATTAAAAAAGGGGACAAGGAGAATGCAGGGAGTTTTTGGCTGTGGATAATTGTTCTCTAGATGCAGGGCTAAATAAGGAAAGGAAGAAGGAAGGAAGGGATTTTTTCTTACCCTGGATGTAGGTTCTCTAAATACAGGCAAGGGAAGGGGAAGGGGAATGCTAGTACCTTAAATGTGTTGAGTCTCAGGAGTGTAAGGGGAAGGAGGGGAAGAGGATGTGGGAAGAGTAAGTGAGGATTTGATGATTAAGTAAAGGGGGATTGAGGGTGTGAAGGGAGGAGGAGGGAGGTTGGGAAAGGATGCGGGGAGAGTGAGTGAGGATTTGATGATAAGTGAAGGAGGATTGAGGGTGTGAAGAAAGAAGGTGGAAGGATGGGAAGGGGTGCGGGGAGAGTGAGTGAGGATTTGATGATAAAGTAAAGAAGGATTGAGGGTGCGAAGAGAGAAGAAAGAGGGCGGATGGGATGGTAAAGAAAGTAAGATTAGTGGGTGTGAAGGGAGAATGAATGAGGATGCGAAGGAATTGAGGAATACTGACGGGAAGAAAGAAGGGAGGCTGCAAAGACGAAGAAAGAAAGAGTGAGTGGGTATGAAGAGAGAATGAAGTAGGAGGTGAGGAAAATGAAAGGATGCAAGGGGAAAACTAGGTAGGATACAAGTGGAATGAGGAACAACGAAGGAAAAAAGTAGAAAGGCTGCGAGGACGAAGAAATGAGAATGGTTAGGTATGAAGGGGTAGTGAATAAAGAAAAAGAGGAAGAAAGGGAAAAATGAAATAAAGAAAAGGAGAAAGAAGAAGGGGAGAATGAAAGGCAAGAAAGAGTAATGAAGGGATAAAGAGAGAGAGAGAGAGAGAGAGGGAAAGTGGAAAGCAGGGAGGATGAGGGGAGAGAAAGGAAAGAAGATGCAAGGGGGAATGAGAGAACGAGGGGGATGCGAGGGGAATGAGGGCTGTTTTAGGGTCCTGATGGAGGCTGGGTGAGGGCGGCAGGTGGGGAATGAGGGGAGTCCGAAGGTAAGTGAGGGAAGGGGAGGCGTAATGAACACAAGGGGAGGGTGTATACCTGATGACGGGGGAGGGAGGAAGGGAGGAGGGAGGGAATGAGGGGACGATTAAGAAAGGAGGAAGAACGGAGGAGAAAAGCGGAAAGAATGCAAGAAAGAAAAGAATAAATTAGAGTAAAGAAGAAAGAGGAGAGGGTGCAAGGGAGGTAAAGAGAGAATAAGGAGAAAAAATAAAGGGAGGAAGAAAGGAATGATTGAAAGAAAGGAAGGAATTGAGTTAGAAATAAGGAAATGGGGAAAGAAGAAATAATAATTGCCGTAGGGAGGGAAGGTGGGAGAGGAAGAAAGAAGGAGAATGGAGAAAAGGAAGGAAGGAAGGAAAGAAGCGGGGAAGAGGAGAGGAGAAGAACGGAAGGAAGGAAGGAAAAAAAAACAAGAGGAAAGAAAGAGGGGTGTGTGAAAGGGAAGTAATAGAGAGATAGAGATGGAGTTAGACACATTGAGATATATAGTACTCAGTGTTTTAAAATATTCAAGACAATGATGATATGATGAAAATACAGTTTGAAATCAATTATATTTATAGAACCTGCTGATAGTGATGACTGTGGTTGTGATGGTGATGACTTTGCGGGCGCCTGTTCACTAACTTGGTACCAGTGAGTGATGAGTAGCGAAACGGTCAAATCTTCAATAATAAGGATCGGAATTGGCATCGGTTTAGCAATGTGCGTCGGTATCGGTATCGGCGAAGATGTTGAAATCGGTACAGCGCTAAAATAAGCCAGGATGAAAGGGAGGGTAAGGGCGAGGAGAGGAGAGGGAGCGGAGGAGAAGCAGAGAGGTTAGCAGGAATTATTGCCCCATAGATAAGGAAGGAGAAGAAGAAGAAGAAGGAATTAATTAAACTAGAAAGAAGGAAACAAAGAAGGAAGGAGTTACCGGAGGGAGAAACGAAAGTAAATTGGAAAGCAAAGGACACGAGGGAAATGGTAGAAAGTGGAGAGGGAGAAAGAAAAGGAATTGTTTGAAGTAGAAAGACGGAAAGAAGGAAGGAAGAAGTTGCCGGAGGGAGAAACGAAAGTAAATTGGAAAACAAAAGAACGCAAGGAGAATGATAGAAAGTAGAGAGGGGGAAAGAAAAGCAATTATTTGAAGTAGAAAGAAGGAAACAAGGAAGGAAGGAATTGCCAGACGGAAGAACTAAATAGGAAAGCAGCAGAAAGTAGAGAGGGAGGAAGAGGGGAGGGGAGGGAGTAAGCGGAAGATGGGTGAGGGGAGGGAAGAGTAACAGTGTAGTAGAAATCGGTGATCTGTGGAGGGGAGGAAGATTTCTCGTATTGGAGGGTAATTGAGGGAGGGAGGGAAGGGAGGGGAGGCAAAGACGGAGGGAATGGAGGAGAAAACTAAGGTTGATTATGTCGTAAGGAAAAGGGATAAATATAGAGAAGGTTTGGGAGAGAGAGAGAGAGAGAGAGAGAGAGAGAGTGTGTACAACGTGTCTTCATCTCGTATACGCTGTTGAGTGATGGAAAAAAAAGGAAAAAAAAAAAAGGAAAGCCAACAATTAAAGGTCAAATGAAGAAGAGAAAGAAGAGGAGGAGGAGGAGGAGGAGGAGGAGGAGGAGGAGATTTCTATAAGAGTCGGGAGGTTCAAAGTAAAAGGTTAGTCTGTTTGTTCTTGTGTTATCTCTATGAGGATGTCCGTGATGGAGGAGGAGGAGGAGAAGGAGGAGGAGGAGAGTACCTTCTAAAGTTTCCCAACATCTTAAGGATCAAACGTCGCCTCTTCAACTCAGCAACCCAGTCTATTCTCTCTCTCTCTCTCTCTCTCTCTCTCTCTCTCTCTCTCTCTCTCTCTCTCTCTCTCTCTCTCTCTCTCTCTCTCTCTCTTCCCCTTTGTGTGTGTGTGTGTGTGTGTGTGTTTGTGTGTGTGTGTGTGTGTGTGTGTGTGTGTGTGTGTGTATTCTCAGGTATGCTCACTACTCCGCAGGTACAGGACAATTTAGTACAGGTGTTACAGGTGTAGGGATGGGCGGCGTGTAATCTCCATATAGAGGATAAGGTCTGCTCTGGGCTGCGTTACAAATAGGGCAGAGAGGGAGAGAAAGGGAGAGACAGGAATGTATAGAGGACTGGGAGAGTAAGAGGAGAGGGATAGAGGGAGAAGTAGAGATAGGGAGAGGAATGTAAAGGAGATGGGGGAGGATGGGAAGGAGAAAGGGAAGGGAGGAAGGAGAAAGGGGGAGAGTTGCGGCAGATATTAATTTTAAGATGTGGAGCGTGAGAAGGAATAAGGGATAGATATGAAAGTAGAAGGATATGGAGGTGAATGTAGAGGAAGTGGGAGAGCATGGTAAAAAAAAGAGAGGGGAGAGTTGGAGTAGATATATAGGAAGAGGAATGTAGAGACAGGGAATGTAGTTAATGCTGAAGTGTAGATATAGAGCGGAAAATAGCTATGAAGATTAATGTAGAGAAGATTGGACATTAAAGGAGGAAAAGGAAGAAAGAGAGGAAAGAAGGGAAGGAGAGAAAGGTAAGACACAGGCTGGAAGTTAATGTAGAGAGGAAGGAAGGGAAGGAGATAGTCTTTGAGTCGGAGAGGAAGATAGAGACAGGAGGGAGGGAAGGGGAAGAAGAAGAAGGAAAGGAAGAAGAGGCAGCATAGACGTGGGTACATGGGTGATATTAAGTCCTGGAGAGAGAGAGAGAGAGAGAGAGAGTCTTTAATTCTCCACCACCACCGTGATCATGAGGGTTAACACAGCTTACAAATTAATTAAAGACTAAACCATGAAGGGGAGGATGAACACTTGTCAACCACCACCACCATCACCATCACCACCAGAACCACCACCATCACCACCACCATCACCACTATCACCACCACCACCACCATTGTCATTCTGTCGCCTCATAAATTACACTACGTCGTAAACAAACTAACGGTGACGGCGCCCTCATGAATATAAAACCCATTAAACCATCACCTCCAATGAAAGCTGTTACAATATTAAGTGATAAGGAGTCTGTGCAAAAGGCCAGGTGAACTTATTTAACTCATCCTTGAATTGACTTATATATTTTTTTCCAACCATGAGCTTATTTATTCATGGAGGTGTTTGCCGTGTTCTGTCCCACTGCTCCACTGCTTATCCTGTTCCACTCATCCACCATTCTATTTTTAAACTATTTTTCCAGTGTATTTAATAAAGTCTGAAAACTCTGAATCTTTCCTAACTCTCCTCTCTCCCCCCTCCCATGCTCTTGTATACCACCAGAACTTTATTAGAATCACCCGCATCAAGGCTCTCATTCACTTTATTAAGGACATGAAATAGAACCTAAATCTCGCCGTAATAAAAGAGAAAAGATGAAGATCAAGAACCTCTTCTCCACTTACCCAAACCTAACCACCAACAGACAACAGGTGTGAAATAAGAACGCTATCTAATATTTACCGCAAGAAAAAAGACCGGAAGAAAAACGAGAAAAAACACACCCAAACCTAACCAGCAACACAGACAACAATTGTGAAATAAAAACGCTATCTAATATTTACCGTAAGAAAAAAGAAAGAATGAAAAACAAGAAAACTACACTTAACCAAACCTAACCAGCAACACAGACAACAGGTATGAAAAAACAAAACAAAAACTCGATCTTATATTTACCGTAAGAAAAAAGAGCGAAAAAAACAAGAAAAAAACACTTTCCCAAACCTAACCAGCGACACAGACAACACCAGACATGGGACAAAAACGCAACCTCGAAAGAACAAGACAACAACCAACACAACGGGAAGCGACGCTAATCCGACTCTAAGGGAATAATGCGAATCACGAGGCGCTTCATCATTGCTAAGGCGCTGAATAGGACGTGAGGCAGCATCGGCAGGTTGATCGGGGTGTAAGCAGGCGTGGGCGTGACACAGGCGAAGACACGACGCCTCGCTGATCCTGAAGAACTTGTCTCATCCCCTGATCCGTTGTTACTCCACACCCACCGTGAGCACTGGGCCGAGGGATTAGCCACGGAGAGGACGACAATGCTCTCTGTCTCTATCTGTCTCTGTCTCTATCTCTCTATCTGTCCGTCTATCTCTCTCTTCCTTCGTCTGTTCCTTACTGTCTTTTCTTTTTTTCCGTTCTTCCTTCCTTTTTTTCTACTTCTTTTTGCCTCTACCTCTCGACCTCTACTTCTTTTGCTCTCTTTTATTCTCTTTTATTCTCTCTCTCTCTCTCTCTCTCTCTCTCTCTCTCTCTCTCTCTCTCTCTCTCTCTCTCTCTCTCTCTCTCTCGTAAGGGTTGTGGCTAAGAATAGAACACTCACCTTAGATTACTTCACCTGTCTAGGATGCATCTGCCACCAGGTGTGTATGGCCCTCAGGTGAGACGGAAGACACCTGCCCGAGAGAGAGAGAGAGAGAGAGAGAGAGAGAGAGAGAGAGAGAGTATGCGTGTGTTAGGGTACGAAGGATCAAATAAAGGAAATGAACTGAGGACGAGGAAGAAGCAGGAAGAGAAAGGAAGAATGGAGACGGGGCGAGGAAGAAGGAAAAAGGGAAGATGGAAGAGGGGACGAAGGAATAAATAAAAAAAGAAGGTGAGGGGAAAGAGAAAGGGTGTATGGACGAATGAAGGAAGAAAATGGAAGAAGGAAAAGTGAGGAGAGAGGGAGAAGAAGAAGGGTTTGTAAGGGAATACGGAGAGAGAGAGAGAGAGAGAGAGAGAGAGAGAGAGAGTCGCAGGAGTCGAACTTTGGTCCTCTAAACAAGTCGTCACATGTACACACACACACACACACACACTACATATTAATTTCATGCTAAGAAGTTAATCGTTATCGAAGCGCCTAACTTATTTTCGTAGACATTAAGAACATTAGACAGTTGCTTGAGGAGGAGGAGGAGGAGGAGGAGGAGGAGGAGGAGGAGGAGGGAGAGAAAGGTGATGGCGTACTTGTAGAGGTGAAATTGCAAGATAATACAGTGGGTTAATATTTTTTTTTAAAGGCTCGCGATAAAAGTCTGAAGAGAGGTAAATAAATCCTGGAGAGGCGGAGGGCGGGAGGTGAGAAGAATCAAGAGGAGAGTCAAGTGGAAGGTGAGAGGGAGGAAAGGAGAGCCGTGATGGAGAGTGTGGAGGAAAAACAATGAAGAGTCGAGAGGAATTCACGGAGAGAAAGTGTGTGTGTGTGTGTGTGTGTGTGTGTGTGTGTGTGTGTGTGTGGCTTAACGTATATACTTCTTGTAAACACACGCAAAAACTGGTTCTTGTTATATACTTGATTTGAACAGGAATGGAATAAGTGCGTGTTTTGGCGGCTTAAATTACTGTGATTTTTTTTTTCTTTTTTTTACAACAAAGGAGACAACTCAAGGGCACAAAAAAAGGAAACAATAATAAAAAGCCCGTAATCGCTGCTCCTAAAAATACGCTTCAAATACGCGTAAAGTTTAAATACAATGTCATTTTTAACTTTTTACTCCTGTCTTGATTAAATTTCAGCCCAACAACATATTTATAAGCGCCTGGTATATCATTTCTGGACGGTGAATTTTTACTGAACTGTCTGTCTGCTGTTGATGTGAAGGCAGCGGCCGGGGTCAGGATCTGTTCAGCTTCCACGAAGATAACAGTGTCTAAATTGTTTTGACCCAGACAGCCTTGGGGGGATCCTAAACCATTCTCAGTAAAATGTCTCTACTGCTGCTACGATAACTACGTAATTATAAGTACATTAGGTTGCTCATATTTTGGAGCATGTAGTTTATAGATTTAATAACTGAAGACTCGTTATGTTAGAATTGTAACCTTACATTTTCATTTATATGTAATTAAAGGTTTGGAAAATTGAACATGTGAATTTGTATTAGTATTCCCTCCCTTTTTTGGTTGGTTAGCTACTTGTATTATGTATTTGACAAATGTATTCATCCCCATCCTTGTCGATATTATTATTATTATTATTATTATTATTATTATTATTATTATTATTATTATTATTATTATTATTATTATTATTATTATTATTATTATTTATAGTAGTAGTAGTAGTAGTAGTAGTAGTAGTAGTGGTAGCAGCAGCATTTATAGTAGGGGCAGTAGTAGTAGTAGTATAGTAGTAGTAATAGTAGTAGTAGTAGTAACTATAGTAGTGATAATGGCCGTGAAGGACGTCATTTTTTTTTGTTATTGTTTTTGATAGTGTTGATGGGTGTGGGGATAAAAAGATTAACGTCTATGCAAACACACACACACACACACACACACACACACACACACACACACACACACACACACACACACACACACATAACACTGTATTGTCACATTTTTGGAGCACTTATACAAGACGAGAAACGTACATTAAAATTCTCACGGCCAGATATTATCATTGTATTCCGAGAGAGAGAGAGAGTGTTCCATTTTAATTCACATGCATAGAGTATAAATATGAATAGGTAACCAGACAACGCCTTCTCTGCAGCTCTGTTCGTTTGTTTGTTTGTTTGTTTGTTTCTCCTCACCCTGACACCTGCCCTTCTCTCTTCCACAGGTACGTCAGGGTTCGCTCCTCCAGGTGACGTTCCCCCTCCCCCATCCCCACACCAGCCCCCACCACACACCAGTGTCGCCCCGTAAGTCCAGGTGTCCACAGGTAAGGTGAAGACTTGACACCCAGACTTTACCTGTTGTTCCTATCGCGTCACTCTGAGTCCATTTCTATCTTATCTTTCTATTAATATTTGTGTGTTTTCTCTATTTTTCTCGTTTTTTTTCTTTCTATTTTTTTCTTTTATTAACTTTTATATACGTTTTACTATTAACTTCTATTCTCTCTATTTTTTCTCAACATATTTACCTTTTTATTACTTTTAACTATCAACTTATTATCTCTGCTTTTTTATACCTATTTACTTTTTTTGTATCTTCTTATTTTTACGTGTTGATATATTTTACCTGTTCTCTTTCTTCCTTTTATTCTTCGACTTGCTTCTCCACCTACTCTCTCTCTCTCTCTCTCTCTCTCTCTCTCTCTCTCTCTCTCTCTCTCTCTCTCTCTCTCTCTCTCTCTCTCTCTCTCTCTCTCTCTCTCATCGTTATTCATCCTCCTCTTTCTCCCTCATCCTTATTCACCACCACCATCATCTCCTCCTCCTCCTCCTTCTCCTCCTCCTCCTCCTCCTCCTCCTCCTCCTCCTCCACTTGCACCTTGCCATACCTCTTTCACGCTGTTCCTCCCCTTTAACCTCCAGTCCCTCCATCTTGGCCTCTCGTCTCCTCCACTCTTAACTCCACTTATCTCCTCTCTCCCTCCACCCCTTCTTTCCACTCTCCCTCTTCCTCTCTCCTCCATTTTCTTCTTTAGCAATACTTCTCTCGTTCTTGTATCCCATTCTTGCTTCATTTCTTTCCTTTTTTTTCTCTCATTCTCTCATCTTGTTTTTTTTCTCTCCTTCCCTTTCAATGTTTTCTTTTTACTTTCTCTCTCTTGTATTTCCTTCCTTTCTTCATTCCTTTATCCTACATTTTCTTCTTTAGCAATTCTCTCATTTTCTCATCTTCTGTTTTTTTTCTCTCCTTCCCTTTCAATGTTTTTTCTTTTTACCTTTTCTCTCTTATATTTCCTTCCTTTCTTCATTCCTTTATCCTCCATTTTCTTCTTTAGCAATTCTCTCATTTTCTCATCTTCTGTTTTTTTTTTTCTCTCCTTCCCTTTCAATGTTTTTTTTTCCTCTTATGTTTCCTTTCTTTCTTCATTCCGTTTTCCTCCATTTTCTTTAGCAATTCTCCTCTCGTTCTTTTATCCCATTCTTTCTCCTTTTTTTTCTCATTCTCTCATCTTCTCTTTGTTTTGCTCTCCTTCCCCATCATTCAATTTTTTTATTAGTTTTTCTTGTCTTCTTTCCTTTGTTCATTCTTTGTAACCTTGATCTTTTTTTCGTCTCGTTTTCTTTGTTTTATCTCTTATTTCTTCCTTACGTACTACCCTATTCTATTCTTCCTCCCTTATCTTTCGTCCCCTTGAAAAAAAAATCATCCCTTATTGATCTTATTTAAATTTAACTTGTTCTTTTCCATTAGGCCTATACTCCACAATCTTAATTTTTTGTTCCTCTCTCCTCAGTCTTTATCTTTTTCTTCTCATTTTCTATGTTTTATCGTCTATTCCTTCCTCACCTCTTCTCTTCTTCCTTCTCTTCCTTTATTGTTCGTCTCGTATGGCCGTTGTAATTCTCCTCTCTTTCTCTTAGGGTCTGTACTCCACAATTTTAGTTTCTTGTTCCTCTTTCCTCAGTCTTTATCTTTTTCTTCTCGTTTTCTATGTTTTATCGTCTATTCCTTCCTCATCTCTTCTCTTCTTCCTTCTCTTCCTTTATTGTTCGTCTCGTATGGCCGTTGTAATTCTCCTCTCTTTCTTTCTCTTAAGGTCTATACTCCACCATCTTCGTTTCTTGTTCCTCTCTCCTCAGTCTTTATCTTTTTCTTCTCGTTTTCTATGTTTTATCGTCTATTCCTTCCTTACCTCTTCTTCCTTCTCTTCCTTTATTGTTCGCCTCGTATGGCCGTTGTAATTCTCCTCTCTTTCTTTCTCTTAAGGTCTGTACTCCACAATCTTAGTTTCTTGTTCCTCTTTCCTCAGTCTTTATCTTTTTCTTCTCGTTTTCTATGTTTTATCGTCTATTCCTTCCTTACCTCTTCCCTTCTTCCTCCTCTTCCTTTATTGTCCGTCTCGTATGGCCCTTTAAATTCTCTGTTTTTCTTAAGGTCAATACTCCACTATTTTCTTCATTTCTACCTCCCCTCTTATCTTCCCTTTAACCTTTTCCTCTATCCATAAAATTCCACTTACTCATTAAATCCTCCCCTCCTTTCCTTTAAGCCTCCCCACTCTTCCCCTTCCCCTCTCCCCTTCTCTCCCTCTCTCCCCTTAACATTAGACCACATTCTTATCTCAGCCCCCTTTCCTTCTCTCTCTCTCTCTCTCTCTCTCTCTCTCTCTCTCTCTCTCTCTCTCTCTCTCTCTCTCTCTCTCTTCCTTCTTTGCTTCCTCTTTTTTCTTCTTAATTTTTCTTTACCCCATTTCTCTCTCTCTCTCTCTCTCTCTCTCTCTCTCTCTCTCTCTCTCTCTCTCTCTCTCTCTCTCTCTCTCTCTCTCTCTCTCTCCCCCCCCCCGTCTAGTGCCCATCCCCACCTGTTTTGTTTATGCTTTAACTCGTGTGTGTGTGTGTGTGTGTGTGTGTGTGTGTGTGTGTGTGTTTAACCATTAGTACCCTATTTGGAGGCTATTGTATGCTTTATCAGCCTCTTTTGTTTTTTCCTCCTCCTCCTCCTCCTCCTCCTCCTCCTCCTCAAATTGGCCTTAAAGCCGAACAGTTTTGCGTCGTGTTTGAGAATGGACTAACGATTTCTTTTTTTTTTTTCCTTTTTTTTTTCGTTTTCATTTCTTCCCTTCGCCTTTTTTTTTCTCCTCGTTCCTCCTTCCTCCCTCCTCCTCCTTCTTGCCTTCCTCCTTGCCTTAACTCCCTCCCTCACCTCTCCTCCTCTCCGTCTTCCTTCCTTCCTTCCTTCCTTCAATAAAGTCCACTCCTCTTGCTCCTCCTCCTCCTCCTCCTCCTCCTCCTCCTCTTTTACTGACCCATTATTGATGTGTGTAGTCTGGTTTTTACTTTTTTCTTTTCTTTTTTCTTTTTCCTCCCAGGGTTGATTGGTGGTGGTGGTGGTGGTGGTGGTGGAAGGGAGAGGGGGAGGTGATGTCGTTATTGTGGTGGTGGTGGTCGTTTTTGGTGATGGTGTCGTGTTCCCGGTGGTGGTGGTAGTGGTGGAGGTGAAAGTGGTGTAGGTAATGGTGATGGAGATGAAATATACATACAACACGAGTCCATCTGTATGTGTGTGTGTGTGTGTGTGTGTGTGTGTGTGTGTGTGTGTGTTAGGGCCTGCAGCTTTCATTCCTTCTCTTTCTTTTTCCTCTTCCCTTTTTCCTTCCTGACTTCCTGATCTCCTCTCTTTTCCTTCCTTCCTTTCCTTCTGCCTCTTCTCATTCCATCATTTTTTTCATCCATCTACTCCAACCTTTTTCCATCCTTCCTTCCTGACTTCTTGACTTCCTTTCTTTTCCTTCCTTCCTTTCCTTCTGCCTCTTTTTATTCCATCATTTTATTCATCCATCTACTCCAACTTCCTTCCGTCCCTCCCTCCTCACCTGCCGCGCCGCTGGACAGGTAAGCAGGTGACAGGTGAAGGAGGGCAGGTAGAGTAATCAACACACCGCTACCTCGCCGCTGCACCGCCTCTGTTGACTCTGCTGATGAGAAAGCCTTCCCGATCAGCACCTGTTTACACTGTTGGGAGCGCCGGTGAAAAAGTGCTGCTCTCTCTAATGTGTTGTTAATATTCAAGGCGTTCAATTGTGTGCAGGTGTGTGTGTGTGTGTGTGTGTGTGTGTGTGTGTGTGTGTGTGTGTGTGTGTGTGTGTGTGTTTGCGCTTCTTGGTAACTTGAATTCATGCGTTTTTTTTTGTTTTTTTGTTTTTGAGTGATTGGTTGATTGAGTTATTGACTGATTGATTGACGGTAAGCTTATGAGTAGATGTTAAGGTGTGTGTGTGTGCGTGTGTGTGTGTGTGTGTGTGTGTGTGTGTGTGTGAGGCCATCAGTTGCATTTTCACTGTTCGGAATTGCACCAGAAGTTGTCGATGGCTTCCACTTTTACGTAATTTTCTTTGCAAATATTTCTCTCCATCTCTGCTTCTGCTCTCTTTGCTTTACTCCTCCTCATCCTCATCCTCATCCTCATCCTCCTATCCCTGAGTGACTTTTCAGCTTTCCCCTCCCTCCCCTGACATACAAGGACAAGCCACCCCCCTCCTTCCCCCCGTTATCACATCTTATCACATTCTATCAGTGTTACACAAGCTACAACAGAGCGCTGCCTTGCCGGACGCATGTTCACTTCATGTCGGCGAGAGGCTTGAGATTATTGCTTTGTTGCCTTTGTTTTCCTATTATATTGAATTCTAGAAGACTGAGTTTGTTTATGATAACGTATCTGTGGGGAAAGCGAGATTTTATTTTTATTTTTTGTTCTTTAAGTATTGGAGTGTGCCTTTGTTTGTGTTGTTGTTGTTGTTGTTGTCCGTAGCGGTGATGAAAGATTTTGTGAGAATTAAAATATCGCTTATCAATCTTTACTTCAGAGTCTTTAAAGGAGAAAAAAACGGATCCTAATGAAGGCGGTGTAATATTTCATTGGTTTTGTTAAGGTAAGACTTTGTGAACATGAGGCTTTGTGTAACATTAATACTTAACGATTTTTTTTATTCACCCAAGCATCACAATTCTACGACGAAGAGTGCGTGGTTTTCTCTCACGCCCTTTTACGCAACAATCAACAACGTAAAATGTGAACCTTAAGACCAGAGGAAAGCGGTTTGTCACGATAGGTCACACACACACACACACACACACACACACACTGGCTGCTGCTCGTGTTGCTTCTGTTGCTGCTGCTGCTACATGAGAAACCTTCGCTCTTGCATAACGTAACAGAATGATAATACGAGGCAGCGCTCACCCACACACACGTCCACAACAACAACAAAACAACAACGATAACAACAGGATCAACAAGGACTAAAACAACAACAACGACAACAACAACAACACTCAAGAGCAAGATGATAACAATAGCATCGTTTACCTTATTAATATATACAGCGTAGACACACACACACACACACACACACACACACACACATACAAACACACACACTGGCACAAACAACAATACCGCGCATGTAGCAACTGTTAAGTGTGTGTGTGTGTGTGTGTGTGTGTGTGTGTGTGTGTATTTTACGTATATATTCTTCTCATGTGTATTTGTCCTGTCCTCAACGTGTCTTGGTTTACGTTATTCCTCCTCCTCCTCCTCCTCCTCCTCCTCCTCCTCCTCGCTCAGTCAGTCTGCCAGTCAGTCATCAAATCATCGTTTTTTTTTCTGTACATTTAACTTTTCTCAATATTTTCTTCCACTTTTCATAACGATTAGCCCCGTCCTGAATTTCGTAACGTGTGTGTGTGTGTGTGTGTGTGTGTGTGTGTGTGTGTACTCTTCCTCCTCCGTCAAGGACTCTTACTTACTCCTCTTTATTTTATTCCTGATCCTCTTTTGGGCCTTCTAAGAAAACTCTCTCTCTCTCTCTCTCTCTCTCTCTCTCTCTCTCTCTCACACACACACACACGGGAGTCAAAAGAAGCTCATTATCCCGCCAGAACGCAGCGTGGGAGGGAGGAGGAAGAGGAGGAAGAGGAGGAGGAGGAGGAGGAGGAGGAGGAGGAGGAGGTGATAAAAAAGAGACGAGAAAAATAAGAGGAGGGACGCAAGGATAGGAAATGATGGTTCGGGTAGTAGAAGAGAGGAGAGGGGGAAAGAAGAAAGGAAGGAAGGAAGGAAGGAAGGAAGGAAGGAAGGAAGGAAAGAAGAATAGATAAAGAAAGGACGTAGAAAGAGGAAGAGACGAGCACGAGAGAAGAAAGGGAAGAACGAAGAAAAAGATATGAAGGAGGGGAAAGGGTAAAAAAAGATGGTTCGGGCAGTAGAAAGGAGAAGAGAAGAAGGGATGGAAGGAAGGAAGAATAGATAAAGAAAGGAAACGACGTAAAAAGAGGAAGAAATAAACACGAAAGAAAGGCATAGCTAAGATGGCCTATACAGAATGAGGAAGAGGAAAGAGAGAATGAAGAAAATAACATATAGATAAGAAGAAGCTAAAGAAGAAGGAGGTGGAGGAGAGAGAAGAGAAAAGGGGAAGGATAACATAAAACGAATAGTGTAGGAATAGAAAAGGGAACAGTGGTCAGAGGAGGAG
>NC_066512.1:20993788-21006288 GCF_024679095.1 Eriocheir sinensis
TGATGGTCGTAATGAAGTTGGTGGTGGTGGTGGTGATGGTCGTAATGAAGTTGGTGGTGGTGGTGGTGATGGTCGTAATGGAGGTGGTGGTGATGGTGATGGTAGTGATGGCATGTCCTCGTCCCGGCCACACCGCGTCCTCGTCCAAGTCCTCGTCCTCGTCGTAAGTCCTCGGCCTCGTCCTCCTTCCGCCGCGCAGCTCAAAAACTTGCCGCCTTCCGAGGATGGATAAAATGGCGCACTTGGGGTCGACTTTTTGGCAGTGTGGCGAGTGCTATCGGTCTGTCATCGGCTTATCGGCACTCCGTCACCGCCTATCGGCATGGGCATCGGAGCTCAATCTGCAGTAAAGTCGCTTCTGACCGCCCCCCTAACGCTGCCGACGGTGCCAAAAGAGCTTATCATCTCACCCGCGAGCTCCCTTTCTTTAACCTCTGACTCTTATTTCCTCTCTTTTCCTCCTTTATTCCGTATTTCCCTTTATCCCTTATCCCTATACAGCTAATCCATGTTAATATCTTTAGTTTAGTGTGATAATTCAGCGTGTGTAGCCTCAGATTAATTGGTGACGGTGGTTTCTGTGTTAGTGTGGCGGTCGTTAGGGTCAGTCTGCGCGCCGGACTTGGCACCGCTGCAGCCTCGACCTCGTTTTCTCTGTCGTCTCGCCGGGGGTGACTCGCCTGTTTCAGCGCCGCGCCCCGCCCCGTCCGGAGGAAGGAACTGACCCAATGTAATGCCTGTTTTCCGCCTGTTTACGTGAGTGTCTCGTGCCGCGGGGACATGGAGCGGAGGGTGGGGGAGAGGGAGAGTGGGAGAGGGAAGGAGAGGACGGAAGAAAGGTTGGGGAGAGGCAGGGAGAGGAAAGGAAGGAAGGGAGGAAGAGGAGACTGGGGGTTGAGAGGATCCTGTTCGGGATAAATCGTCGCATTTGTCTCCCTCTGAAAGTCGCTCCAGCCACCACTCACTTGCCTTGTGTGTGTGTGTGTGTGTGTGTGTGTGTGTGTGTGTGTGTGTGTGTGTGTGAGGGTACAGTAAAAGGCGTCCCAAGAGTCTTTCCCCCCACTCGTCCTCCTCCTCTCTCCTTTTGCCCTTTCTCCTCCACCTTTCTCCCACCTTCTCTCCCCTCGCCCTCTCCCCCCCTCTCCTCGATGGTGTCCACGGCCCTAATTTCTGTCGATTCCCAAATTTGTTCCGCATTACCTCACTCAGAACCCTATTTACTGCCCCTCCCCTACCCCACCTCTCTCTCTCTCTCTCTCTCTCTCGGCGCCTTTTTAAACGTAAACGAAAAGTAATGAATCCGGTAACGGCGAGAGAGAGAGAGAGAGAGAGAGAGAGAGAGAGAGCACAACAGCATCAAACTTTACTCGTCCAAACAGCAGCGAGCAAGTAAATGCGGGGGAAGTTAAGGCAATCGGATGCCCCGGCGAGCTTGCGGACAGGGAGTAAACAGGTACAGAACTTGAGGGTTTAAGCAGCTCGGGCCTATCGGTAAGGAGTTTGCCGAAGTGTGTGCGTGTGTGTGTGTGTGTGTGTGTGTGTGTGTGTGTGTAGGTCGAGGAGGAGCACACATAAATGAACTCCCTCCACTCCCGCCGCCTTCCAATCCGTATTCTCAAAAATTTCGGCGCCTACGCACACACATATTTAGCATGGTTTTCGTAGGAGTTTGGTTTTTTTTCAGGGGTAGTTCAGTGGCCCTGGTGGTGGTTTGACCCTTCTTCTGTACCGTGAACCTAAAAAAACACTCACGCGAACCCGATTGATCTACTTTTTGGCCTTTGGAAATTGTTGATGTGAGCGGCTGCGTCTGAGAATACCGACCCAGCTAATCACCAACACTCCGAGGAAGAAGATTGCCTGTTCGCCCATCTTGTCTTTCTTTTTAGCGGTTTAAATAATGGATTCGCTGTTTGCCAATCTTTTATTCTCTACTCCTTGCATCTTCTTCGACTAATGTATCGTTGTTGTTTTTTTAAGTGATTTGTTACATCATTTTCTGAGCTCTTATTTTTCTTTTGATGGAGCAGCGCCAAGTGGAATTTTTATTTGTTTGTTTGTTTTTTGTCCTTGAGCTCCATACCTTGCTGTAAAAAAATAAATAGTCCATTTTTGTTCTCTATTTTCACAGTTAAGCTCTCATTCTTTTTTCTTATTGATGGAGCAGCGCCAAGTGGATTTTTTGTTTGTTTGTTTGTTTTTCTTGAGCTCCATACCTTGCTGTAAAAAAATAAACAGTCCATCTTTGTTCTCAATTTTTACAGTCGTGGGGCATCGTCGGTTTACCAATCCTTTATCTTCTTTTCATTGCATCTTCGACCACCGCGCATCGATTTAAGCGTCGTAACAGCAGCCAGCCCATCTTTAACCTCTTCACGTTTGTTGTAGTGCCTCCTCTGTTCAGCGAGCCGTTTTCTTCCGTTTCTTGCATCTTCCACCACTGGCCAATAGTTCGTCCTCAACGTTGCCTGATTGTCGTACTCAGCCGCTTATATTTCCCGACTTCCTACCCCAAAACTCTCTTCAGGGCTCCAATAACGAAACTCATTTATAGTTATTGTTAAAAGAGTTAGATCCTGATGTTTCTTGGCAATATTTAGGCGTCAGAAACCGGTAAATACTATGAGTCCGACAAACTGGCAACGGTGTGTGGGGGCGAGGTGAAGACTCTTAAAACATGCAATCACCTTTAGTGCTGTTTCGTTTCTTGGTGTTTAGGTCTTGTAAAGGTCACGAACGCTAAGCAGTGGTTTTAATCTCTCATGTTAAAGTTTTATGTGTAAGTGTATCTTTCTTGCATGTAATCACTCAGGGTTAGCATTTCAGATGATAAAACGTAAATGCAACGAGCAACTTACATCAGCAGAGCCAGTTTTCTTATGCAACTTGTTCGGTGTGTTAGAGCAAAGGATTACAGAAAAGAGAAAAAAAAAGATAGAAAAAAGGTTGGGGAAAAGATGAATCATTAGTGGAAAAAATAAGTGTAAAAGAAAAAAAAGATAGAAAAATGTTGGGGAAAAAGACGAAACATTGGTGGAAAAAATAAGTGTAAAAGAAAAAAAAGATAGAAAAAAGGTTGGGGAAAAAGACGAAACATTGGTGGAAAAAATAAGTGTAAAAGAAAAAAAAAATAGAAAAAAGGTTGGGGAAAAAGACGAAACATTAGTGGGAAAAATAAGTGTAAAAGAAAAAAAAGATAGAAAAAAGGTTGGGGAAAAAGACGAAACATTGGTGGAAAAAATAAGTGTAAAAGAAAAAAAAATAGAAAAAAGGTCGGGAAAAAGATGAAACATTGGTGGGAGGGGGGTGGGGGGACATGAGTGGTAAGACACGAAGCTCCACCATACAACTGCACACTCCTTCTGTCTTTCCTTCTCCCCCACCTGTACCTTCACCTCTAACCCACTTCCTCTTCTTACTGTACTCTTGATAAAAAAATAAATAAATAAATAAACTATACCAAAGTCACAAGAAAAAAAAAAGCGTAAGAGGAAACACGCGTAGAAGACATTAATTAAACAGAAAAGCATCAAAGAAACAAACAGCCAGGGAAAACTTACTGAACAAACAATAACAACAAAAAGAAGAGCGGGGAAACAAATACAACAAATATTAAACAACGACTAAAAAAAAAAAAAAAAAAGGAAAACGAGTAACAATTTGATAATCATTTACCTTAAAAAAAAAGTTCCATAAAAATTCGACGTTCCCTCATTAATCCCGGTAAGCCGTGCAGTGTGACGCAGCTCAGTGGTTACCTGTACACCGCCATGCATGTCTTTAGGCGAGCTGAAGGGGCTTTGGCGGCGACCTTCGCGTGTCCTTCATATGCTGCGGGTGACATGGGTTGCAATGATTTCCCGTCACCCACAAGTCACCCTCCATGCCCAGGGACGGTTCGATGGGATAACATTTCGTGCAGCAAACTCGTAAGTCATTCCTGAGTCATTCGTCAGAGAGCAGCACCAGGTTACCCTCCGTCAGTTCAGTCACCTCCCTCCCCTTCGGTGTTACTAGATAGAGCCTCCAATCAGTCCCTTCTGGCAGTATCGTAAATTCACTCCATGCAATTCAACTTTCATTTACTTACAGCTGTCATGAGGCACAGAATTATTACCCAGAAAACAGGGATAACGTATTGAAATATCTCTCAACAAATTACTAACTCCCCAGCTGTTTCGTTACTTCCCCTTCCTCCCATGCATTTCACACTGGGCTCCCTTCCCTACACTATCCCATCCTACAACTTCTTACCCTCTCAGTCCCGCTTGAACCTCCTTTTACCCCCATAGTTCGTCTTCACCTCTTTCCTTAACACCCACCATACATTTCCCACCGTGCCCCCATTTCCCAACACTATCCATTCAATAACTTCTCACCCTCTCAGTCCCACCAAAGTACCTTCTCCCCATAGTTCATCTCCACCCCTTTCCTTTACCCCCACAATACCCTCGCAGTGTAGTATTATCTCCTCTCCCAAACTCTATACTTATGCCCATTCTTAACCCACACGCCTTCAAGCACCTCTTTGCCTCCTGTCTATTCTTGCCTTACCCGATGCCTCATACCTCTACTTATCCATTTTCTTATACCCCTTCTGCTTCTTTCTTCTTCTTTCGTATACTCTTTCTCCTTTCGTATTCCCTTTCTCCTTTCTTCTTTCTTATTCCCTTTCTTCCTACATACGTATACTAATGTAATTTCTTACCCCCGACAGTTCTCCAAACACATAGACCCATGCCTCTTACCTTACAGCCCTTCCCTCGCACCTGATCCTTCCACAGCCATCCATCCCCCCTTACCCCACACCCCTTCACCTGCCACCTGTTCCCCGTGTCCTGCGAGGCCCCTCAGGATCTGGGCATAAAGGAGGCGAGTCTTTTCTTCAAGGGCGTGAAGGTCTTCTCTTTGGTCCTCCTCAGTAATGGGAGGGAGGGAGGGAGGAAGGGGAGGAGAAAAAGGAAGAAAGCGAGATGGGATTGAATGGGGAGAGTGGCATAGAGAGAAGAGGAATTGAGGGAGTTAAGGAAGGGAAGGGAAACAAGAGAGGAGAAAAGGAAAGGGGGGGGGGACATAAATGGAGGAACGGAAAGGGAAATGGGAAATGATGAAGTGAAGGGAGGTAGGAAAAGGATTAAAGGAAGGTCAGTAAGAAAAGAGGAAAGGAAGGAAAACAGGATAGGAGGAAAAGAAGGAAACTAGGAACTGAGGAAAGGAAGGAGGAAGGGAAGAGGCATGGGAAAAGAGGAAAGAAAGGGAAATGAGAAAGAAGGGAAGGAAGACACATAGTAAATAAAGGGAAAAAGGGAATGAGGAAAGGAAGGGGAATGCAGAAGGAGGAAAGGAGAAAGGAAGAGAAAGAGGAAAGGGGGGAAAGGAAGGGAAACAGGAAAAGAGGAAAGTAAGGGAAATCAGAAAGAAAGGATGGAAGAGAAATTGGGAATGAGGAAAGGAAAGGGAATACAAAAGGAGGAAAGGAAGGAAAATAGGAAAGGAGACAAGAAGAAAAAGAGGAAAGGGGGAAAGAAGGGAAAAAGAAAAGGAAGAAAGAAAGGGAGATCAGAAAGAAGAGAAATAGGAAAAAAATGAAGAGTGGTGGGAAGGGGTTGGGTGAGGGAAAGAGAAGATGAAAGAAGGCAGGAAATGAGAGGAAAAAAAATAAGGAAGGAGGAAGGGAGGGAGGGAGGGAGGGAGGGTGATTTAGAACGGAGGAAGAGTATCCCGCACCCCACCACACCTGCCTCTCCCTCCTTTTCTCCCTCCCCCCCTTCCCTCCCTCCCTCCCTCACCTGGCCGCAGAAAAGAGTGAGTTTAATTAGTTTTGGTTTTAAGAAATTCCACTCCAGACCGTTTACAGCTGCTGGCCCGGAAGACGAAAATGTGAGTAAAAAAAAAAGAAAGCGAATGAAAAGAGAAAGGGAAGGGTAATTGAATGAAGCTTTGTCTTTAATGCTTTTAGGCGCCTGTGTCTCTGTCTGTTTGTTTGTCTCTCTCTCTCTCTCTCTCTTCACTTAACAAGAAAATAAAGGAAGATGGGTGTGATTATAGTGAAAAAAAGTACAACAACAACAACAACAACAACAACAACAACAACAACAACAACAACAACAACAACAACTACTACTACTACTACTACTACTACTACTACTACTACTACTACTACTACTACTTACTCAAGATGATAACAACAACAGCAACAACAACAACAACAACATTAAGTAAATAAAATAACAAACAAAAACAGTAATAATTAATAAAGAGGCGTTGAACAATCCCCTTTAACAACAATAAATAGATAAAATAACACAAAAGCAGTAATTATTAAGAAGAGGCGTTGAACAATCCCCTTTAACCGTTCCCTTTCTTGATCTTCCATAATAGCACTCATAATACCCCCCCCCCCCCCCCCTGGCGCTCCTCATCCATTATTTTTTGGGGTGATATAAAAGAGAAGTTTCTAAAGGATGAAGTGCATTTGCCTTGCCCGTACGTCTGTGTGGAGGGCCGGACCGAAATTGAGGCGGATAATGAGTGTAAAGGGAGAGAGAGGGAGAGAGAGGGGCTGTAGAGGAAGAGTGGTGGGCAGGAGAGAAGAAAGGGAGGGTAAAGGGGAAGGTGAGAAAGGTCGGAAGGAAGAATGGAGAGAGAGTTGATGGTGATGAACACTCTCTCTCTCTCTCTCTCTCTCTCTCTCTCTCTCTCTCTCTCTCTCTCTCTCTCTCTCATGATGGAGGGATCACTGTAAGGGGAATTTATTTCTTTTGAGAGCTAAAAATGTGTGTGTGTGTGTGTGTGTGTGTGTGTGTGTGTGTGTGTGTGTGTGTGTGTGTGTGTGTGTGTGTGTGTGTGTGTGTGTGTTGAGGGTTGTCTTTGTGTGTGCCTTCGCCCGCTAGTTAGCTTCCTCATGCAGAGAGAGAGAGAGAGAGAGAGAGAGAGAGAGAGAGAGAGAGAGAGAGAGAGAGAGAGAGAGAGAGAGAGAGAGAGAGGGGCGGGAGGCGATTGTTTAAAAAGTTTCGAGAATACTTAAATTCCTTCTACTTCCCATTATTATTACTACCATTATCATCAGCGCCATTACCTTCGATTGCTCATTGCCTCGCCTGTTTTCCCTTCCATCACAACGTAAGCTCCTTGGCGTATTGTGCTGGACATGTTGAGGACGTGTTTGTTTCATTATCATCATCATCATTATCATCATTGTCATCTTCGTCTTCGTTTTCTTCTTCATCATCTGCTTCTTCTTCTTCTTCTTCTTCTGTTTTTCTTTCTTCTACTACTTCTTCTTCGTCTTGTTGTTGTTGTTCTACTACTACTACTACTACTACTACTACTACTACTACTACCAACAACAACAACAACGACTCACATAAGGGTATTGTCTTAACACTCTCTCTCTCTCTCTCTCTCTCTCTCTCGCTTTGTGTTGTCTTCTCCTTTTTCCTCGCTCCTTTTAGCCGATATTCTCTTTTCCTTTCCAGTTCCATTTTCTCTTCCTGTCTTTCGTTCCCTTCGTTGCATCTCCAAACTTTTCTCTTTGCTTCAACCTTTTTTCTCTCTCTCTCTTTTCCTCCGCGCTGTGAGATGGTTGGTTAGCGGGATGGAAAGACAGAAAACCGGGCATAAGGGAGAGTAAAGAAAGAAGGGAGGGAATGGGGATGTGTTGATAGATAAAAACAAAGGAAGAACTGGAAAAAAATTAGGAGTGAGGAAGAGGAACAAAAAAGTAAAACTGGGAGGGTAGAAAAATACGGTTTAAGGGAAGATTGAAAAAAGGGGGAAACGAGAGAGAGAGGGAATATAGGAAAAAGTTAAGTTAGGACAAAGAAACGGCATGAAAGAATAGACTACAAAAAAATGAAGTGAGGGAAAGGAGTAAAATAATTAGTAAAGAAAAATATGATTAATGGAAATATGGAATAGGGAGGATACGAAAAAGAGGGAATATAGAAAAAAAGTGAAATTAGGCCACAAAGAAACGGCATGAAAGAATAGACTACAAAAAAAGGAAGTGAGGGAAAGGAGTAAAATAATTAGTAAAGAAAAATATGATTAATGGAAATATGGAATAGGGAGGATACGAAAAAGAGGGAATATAGAAAAAAAGTGAAATTGGGACAAAGAAACGGCATGAAAGAATGGACTACGAAAAAAGGAAGTGAGGAAGAGGAATAAAATAATGAGTAGAGGAAAATATGATAAGTGGAAAGATAGAAAAAAAGGAGGAAACTAAAAAAAGAGAGAGTTTAAAAGAATGAAAGAAGGACAAAGAAACGACAGGAAAGAATGGATTACGAAAAAAAGGAAATGAGGGAGAGGAATAAAACCAGAAAAAAACGAGAGAATAGAAGAATTTGATTAATAAAAAGATAGAAAAAAGGAAAAAGAAAACTGTAAAAAAGGAATATAAGAAAAAATAGTTCAGAGAAGGACAAAGAAACGTCATGAAAGAAAGGACTACGAAAAAAAAGGAAGTGAGGAAGAGGAATAAAATAATGAGTAAAGAAAAATATGATGAATGGGAGACAGAAAAAAGGAGGAAACAAAGAAAAGGAATAAAAAAAAAGAAAATAAAGGGAGGACAAAGAAAAAAAAATGATAAAGTGAGAAAGAGGAGTAAAAACGAGGATAGAAAAATAAAAAAAAGAAGGAATATGAAACAAACATAGGTTAGATAAGGACAAAGAAACTGGATGAAAGAATGACCAGAGAAAGAGAAGTAAAGAACAAATGAGAAGAGAAAGGAGAAAAGGACGTGACGAAAGGAAAAAGTGTGATAAAAGAAAGGAGAAAGAGCAGTTAACGAAGATGATAGACGCGATGAAAGGAAAACAGCAGACGGGAGGAAGCGAACACGTTGACAGAAGGACGAGTGAATGAAAAGGAGAAGAAAGACAAGGAAATGAAGGAGCTAACAAAGGAGGGATGAAGGAAGGAAGTAAGGGAGATAGGATGGAAAGTAAGGGAGAAAGAAGGGAAGTAGGAGAGAAGTAAGGGAGAAAGGAGGAAGATAAAGGAGATAGAAGGGAAGTAGGAAGTAAAGTAAGGGAGAGAGGAGGGAAGGAAGGGAGATAGGAAGGAAAGGGAGAAAGGAAGGAAAGTAAGGGAGAGAGGAAGGAAAGTAAGGGACAGAGGAAGGAAAGTAAGGGAGATAGGAAGGAAAGTAAAGGAGAAAGGAAGGAAAATAAGGGAGATAGGAAGGAGAGTAAGGGACAGAGGAAGGAAAGTAAGGGAGAGAGGGAGGAAAATAAGGGACAGAGGAAGGAAAGTAAGGGAGAAAGGAAGGAAAATAAGGGAGATAGGAAGGAGAGTAAGGGACAGAGGAAGGAAAGTAAGGGAGATAGGAAGGAAAGTAAGGGAGAAAGGAAGGAAAATAAGGGAGAGAGGGAGGAAAGTAAGGGAGAATTAGCAATAAATGGGGGAGACATTCACAAGGAAATTAAATTGAGTAAACAGAAGATAAAGGATGAAAGATGATTATAGAGAAAGGAACTAATTTAAGCAAAGAAAGACCAGATGGAAAGTTAAGAATTAAGTAATGAGGGAAAGTGTAAAAAAAAGAGAAAAAAAAGTAATGAAGCAGAGAAGAAGGGACGGATAAATAGACAATATATAGGAGAGATAGAAGAAAAGGGGAAAAATTATAACAAGGAAAGCAACGAATTCAAGGAAGGAAAACAGAATAGAGAGAAAGTTAGGAATAATCAAGAAACAAAAGAAAATATGAAAAAAAAGGATTGATAAGGAACGGAAAAACTAAAGTAAGGAAGAGGAATAAAACAAAGAAACAATGAATAGAACGAAAATGTTTACTGGAAAGACAGAAAGAGGAAAAAAAAAACGTAAAAGAGGGAGAACAATAAAAATAAAAAAGGACAAAAAAATAAATAAACGGGAAAACAAAAGTAGAAACAAAGATTTAGTGAGGAAAGAAAGTAGACAAGAATGGCGGGTGAGGGAACCAAAGACCAAGAGGAAGGAAGGGAGGAGGGAAGGAAGATAGGAAGAGTTGAGGGGAGTGAGGAAGACTAGAGATGGGACGCCGCTAGAGGGCCAGGAGGAGGAGGAAGAAGGGGCGGAGAGGAGGGGAGGAAGCACTCTCTCTCTCTCTCTCTCTCTCTCTCATAACTCACAACTTGCACCGTTTGACTGGAAGGGTTACAAAGGGCGAGGTGCTGCTGCCCTTTACGCCCTCCTCCTCCTCCTCCTCCTCCTCCTCCTCCACCACTATCATCACTTCCTTTACTCAATTTTACTCTATTTGCAATTTTTTTTGAGTATCGTGAAAAATTATTTAAGGATGAAAAATTTGTGGATAAAGTTCACAATGTCGATAATTGTGTGTCTGTGATTTCTTTTGCCTGTTGTTGCTGTTGTTTTTTCGTCTGTTTTCATTGTCTGTTTAGCTTTCAGACAGATTGCTTTGTTTGATGGCTGGAGTCAGTTGTGTTCTCTTATTCACGTCTGAGCGAGTTTTCTGTCTGTCTGGCTTTCTTTGTGTGTGTGTGTGTGTGTGTGTGTGTGTGTGTCTGTGTGTGTGTGTGTGTGTGTGCGCGTGCGCGCTCCCGCCTTCGTAAGTACGTTTCTTGATGCAGTGACAGAGCTTATGATTTCAAGCTTAAAAAGGAAAATTATGGAAATGGCCATACGAGAGAGTGAAAATGAAGAGGAGGAGGAGGAGGAGGAGGAAGAAGAAGAAAGTGAACAGGATGAACGTTCCCTTACAAATAGTGAAATCTAACCCTAAAATAAATATCGTAAAGATTAGACTAACAAAAACTGTACACCGAAAAGGTAGATGGAAGAGAGAAGAAGAAGAATAGTGCAAGATGCAAGGAGAGAATGAATACGTGAAAAGAATTAGAAGGGGAAAGGAAAAAGGACAGAAAGGAAAAGGAAAAGGAGCTGAAGGGAAAAGGTAAAGGAGTCGAAGGGGAAAGGAAAAGAAGCAGAAAGGGAAAAGGAAAAGGAGTAGAAGGGGAAAGGAAAAGGAGTAGAAGGGGAAAGGAAAAGGAGTAGAAGGGGAAAGGAAAAGGAGTAGAAGGGGAAAGAAAAGAAGTAGAAGGGGAAAGGAAAAGGAGTAGAAGGGGAAAGGGAAAGGAGAAAAAGAAGGAAAGAAATAAAGAATAGAAGGGGAAAGGAAAAGGAGTAGAAGGGGGAAGAAAAAGGAGTAGAAAGGGAAAGGAAAAGGAGTAGAAAGGGGAAGGAAAAGGAGTAGAAAGGGGAAAAGGAAAAGGAGTAGAAGGGGAAAGAAAAAGGAGTAGAAGGGGAAAGGAAAAGAAGCAGAAGGGAAACGGAGATACGGCGATAAGAAAAAAGAAAAAAAAAAACACACAAAAAACGGTCGACTACAATATGACGAACAGAAGATAGATTTTATTATTATTTTTGTTAGTATATCCTTTTAAAAGTTTGCCAAGAAAATATTAAACTTGGAGCCATATAAGAACTGGATCAGAGAGAGGAAAGGAGAGGAGAAGAGAGGAGAAGAGAAGAGAAGAGAGAAAAAACACACACACACACACACACACACACACACACACACACACACACACCGAGGGAGGAAGGAGGAATGGATGTCAGACGCGCCTTTTGATGGGTGACGTCGGTTCGGGATGGAAGGGCGAGTGGCTGACGGCTCCCCGCTGCTGACTGGGCGCCGAGGGTAAAAGTTGGAACATAAATCCCGCGTCTTAACCTCGTATTCCTTATCGGGGCCCGGCGACGCGGCTTGTCCGGCGGCGGCGGCGGTGGTGGTGGTGGTGGTGGCGGTGGTGGTGAAGAGGAGGAGCAGGCGGAGGAGCAGGAGCAGTAACAAGAGGAGCAGCAAGAGGAGAAGGAAGAGGAGGAGAAGATAAAGAAAACAAGAGGAGGAGGGCGAGAGTTTGACAGATAGATAGATTAATAGACAGATAGATAGATAGATAGATAAATATACACAGACATACAGACAGACAAATACAGAGAGAGAGAGAGAGAGAGAGAGAGAGAGAGAGAGAGAGAGAGAGAGAGAGAGAGAGAGAGAGAGAGAGAGAGAGAGAGAGAGAGACTTACCATCTCATATCGAAATCTCGAGTTGGTAACCTCATAAAGAGAGAGAGAGAGAGAGAGAGAGAGAGAGAGAGAGAGAGAGAGAGAGAGAGAGAGAGAGAGAGAGAGAGAGAGAGAGAGAGAGAGAGAGAGAGAGAGTTCTATACCCCAAAAAAGTTGCATATTGCCAAGTAGATGATAGACTGATGGCAGACGGAGAAACAGACTCACATATATACAGATATACAAAGACATACAGACAGACAGACAGACACAGACTAAGAGGCGCTAAATAATGGAGTCGCCGTTCCCATTGCGTGTTTGCCGAAGCTTCGACTAAACGTGTTACTCAGGGTTCGAAATTGCGAAGCCCGAAGCTCAAAAAGAAAGCCAAATGAATGACGGTGGGCGTGATGACTGACGAGAGAGAGAGAGAGAGAGAGAGAGAGAGAGAGAGAGAGAGAGAGAGAGAG
>NC_066512.1:21008788-21021288 GCF_024679095.1 Eriocheir sinensis
AAGTTAATGTTATTCTTAATCACACACCACAGAGAGAAACGTCTTGCCAAGCACCAAAAGAAGGAAGCTGTCTTAGCATTATTTATTCAGAATCTTAATGAAATCTGATGCGTGAATTTCCTAGAGTTGGTAACTAAGTAAATGAGTCAAAAAAAAAAAAAAAAAAAAAAAAATCGCTCGGGAGACTGAGTATGAGAAATCTTTTATTCTTAACATTTCGGAGCCTAAGCACACACATTTGACACGGTTTTTGTATCTGTTTTGGGCATTTCCAGGGGTAGTTAAATGTCCGTGGTTGGTATTTTGACCCTCCTCCTGTACCAAAGTTGATTAGGAACAGACTGATCTACCACACACATTTGACACGATAGCATTTTTGGACATTTCCAGGGGTAGTTTAATGGCCCAGGTTGGTATTTTGACCCTCCTTCCGTACCAAATCTCATTAGAAACAGACTGATCTAGCTCACACATTAGACATAGTAGCAGTTTTGGGAAATTTTAGGGGTAGTTTAATGGCCCTGGTTGGTATATTGACCCTCCTTCTGTATCAAAGCTCTTTAGAAACAGACTGATCTAGCACAGACATTTGACACGGTAGCAGTTTTGGGGCAATTTCAGGGATAGTTTAATGGCCCTGGTTGGTATTTTGACCCTCCTCCATACCAAAGTTGATTAGAAACAGAATGATCTAGCACACAGCAGTTTTGGGCAATTTTAGGGGTAGTTTAATGGCCCAGGTTGGTATTTTGACCCTCCTTCCGTACCAAAAGTCATAAGGAACACACTGATCTTCCTTTTGGACTTTGAAAATAGTTGATGTATGTGGCGAGAGCGTCTGAGCGTGGCAACCATCGTGTTCCCCAAAAATAGAACGGTTAATTATTTTGAGTGTGTGTGTGTGTGTGTGTGTGTGTGTGTGTGTGTGTGTGTGTGTGTGTGTGTGTGTGTGTTTTGGGAATTGTGAATCGCGGTTTTGCATGCAGTTGTTTTTATGCGTCAATTTAGTGAATATTTCGTACACATATATAATAGGGTTTATAATTGCTGGTCTGCCCGATGGAAATGGCTGCTGATGGGATGGTTAGCGGGCGCATAAATGAGAGGCGATTTGCATCCCTGTTGATTTATTGTGGACCGAACAGTGAGAGTTAGCGCACGCAATCGCCCGGCAGCTTTACACACACACACACACACACACACACACACACACACACACACACACACACACACACCTCAACATGCAGCTCGTAAGCGTGTTCGAACATGTATTATCAGAAAGTGTCACAATATAGTTTTGTAAGAGTTTGTACAAAAGAAAATGAATATATCGAGGGGATTCAGAAAGCATTAATTTGGAATCTGAAACCAAGGAGACGCAGTGTAGTTGTGTGTGAGAGAGAGAGAGAGAGAGAGAGAGAGAGAGAGAGAGAGAGAGAGAGAGAGAGAGAGAGAGAGAGAGAGAGAGAGAGAGAGAGAGAGAGAGAGAGAGAGAGAGAGAGAGAGAGAGAGAGAGAGAGAGAGAGAGAGAGATGCTGACAAATCAACACCCCCCCGACCCCTTTCCCCCTCTTCCTCCTTCTCTTCCTCCTTCTCTTCCTCCTTCTCCTCCGTGACCTCCTCCTCTTGAAGTAGTCACGTGATCTTCCTGGAAGCAAACTTTGAATATCTTTTACTTTTCTTATGTTTTTTTTGGCGAGTATGGAGAATAGGCTCAATTATATTTAATGAGCACCAGACTAATGACCGGCCTCTCGCCCAGCACCAATTAAGAGGTCTGGAGGAGGAGGAGGAGGAGGAGGAGGAGGAGGAGGAGGAGGAGGAGGAGGATGTGTTTTGTAGCTTTCCTCGTTATCAGCATAGTTCATCCTGCATTGTGATTCTTCCTCCACCTGGTTGTTAAAAAGAGGAGGAGGAGGAGGAGGAGAAAAAATAAGAAGAAGGAGTAGAAGGAAGAGGAAGAGTAGGAGGAGGAGGTAGTGGTGGCGTTAGGTAGGGGATAGATACTACTCCTTTGCATCATTAACATATTCTTTTCTTCCTCACCCTTTCCCCTACTTCATTCTTTTTCCCTCTTCTTCCTTCCTCTCCTTATTTCCTGGCTTTGTCTAATCTTTCTCCCTCTTTGCGTTAATTTCTATTGCTTCCTTCCGTCTCGACTTTACGCCACTTGTCACACACATTATGCATTTTATTTTTGCGGGTCAGTTTTGTGGTGTGTGTGTGTGTGTGTGTGTGTGTGTGTGTGTGTGTGTGGCAGAAGGGAGCACACACACACACACACACACACACACACACACACACACACACACACACACACACACACACGAAGACCTGGCACCTCATGTAATAGGATTTTAGTTGTGGTTGACAGTGTTGAGACTATTACCATCTCCTCCTCCTCCTCCTCCTCCTCCTCCTCCATATATTTTTTTAGTAGTTTAAACACTGAAAATGATGACTCGGATTTTTTTTCACCTTGTTCGTTATGTAAAATCATGGCAACAACAACAACAACAACAACAACAACAACAACAACAACAACAACAAAAACTACAACTACTACTACTACTACTACTACTACTACTACTACTACTACTACTACTACTACTACCACTCTCACTCCTTACATTCAAGCACCTCCACTATCAACACCACCATCAACATAAACAACAACAACAGTAACAGCAACAACGACAACAACAACAACAAGAAAATGCCATCAGCTGCACTACCATAAAGAAAGAAAGAAGGAAAAAAAACCTCTAGAAAATAAGAATAGCTAAAAGTACACACACACACACACACACACTCTCACACACATAACGCCGGAAGACCTAAAGTTTACCAGAAGGCGGAGGAAGTAAGAGAATCGCGCCCTCCTCCTCCTCCTCTTCCTCCTCCTCCTCCTCCTCCTCACGGTCATCTGTAATCCCAACCGATGCGCCAAGACCTCGGGAGCAAGTTGCCTCATAAAGAGAGAATATTCACAGCGACGAGAGAGAGAGAGAGAGGGAGAGGGAGAGGGAGAGAGGACAGGGAGAGGAAAGAGAGAGAGCTTGGCGACAGAGAATGAGAGAGAGAGAGAGAGAGAGAGAGAGAGAGAGAGAGAGAGAGAGAGAGAGAGAGAGAGAGAGAGAGAGAGAGAGAGTGAAAATGGTTAATGGGGGAAAGAGGGGGAATATGAGGGGATGAATTATTGATGTAGGGATGATAAGATTGGGAAAAGGAAGAAGGTGTAGAAGAAGGAGAAGAGAAAGGGATTGAGGGTTGAGTAAGAGGAAGAGAGGGGAGAGGAACTTAAGAGGAGGATGTAGTCTATGGTTTTCTTTTTTAAGGTTTAAATTTTTTTCCTCTTCCTCTTCGTCTTAAATTTTCTACCTCTTTTTTGCTTTCTCATTTTCCTCCTCCCATCATCATTTCTTCTCTTCCTCTTCTTAAATTCTCTTTCTCTAACATTTCCACTTCCTCACTTCTTTCGTCTTTCACATTTCCTTTCCTTCCTCCTCCTCCTCCTCCTCCTCCTCCTCCTCCTCCTCCTCCTCCTCCTTTTCTTCCTATAGCGAGAAGGAAGTAATTTTTCTTGACAAATGGTAGTTTTGGAATGTTCGTTTTTAATGTTCTGGTCTTGTTGTTGTTGTTGTTGTTGTTGTTGTTTGTATGGTGGTGATATATATGATGTTGGAGAAAAAAAAGTGTGTCGTGTGTGTGTGTGTGTGTGTGTGTGTGTGTGTGTGTGTGTGTGTGTGTGTGTGTGTGTGTTCCTTATTCCCACCCCTTTCTCTCTCTCTCTCTCTCTCTCTCTCTCTCTCTTCCCCTTCTCTACTACTACGTGTTTAATAAGATAATGAATCAGGCACAAAAATAAACAGAAAAGATAAAAAAATAATGTACTTGTTCTCTATTCCCGTAATTTACTTTCCCTTAATTAAACGTCAATCGTGTCATGCAGGTTCAGGAGCGTGTGTGTGTGTGTGTGTGTGTGTGTGTGTGTGTGTGTGTGTGTGTGTGTGTGTGTGTGTGTGTGTGTGTGTTTCCCTCTGCTCTTCCCTGAAAATCTATTGCACCTAACCAGTGGAGAGAATAAAGAAAGAAAAAAAGAAAGAAAAGGAAGAGATAGAAAAGAAAAAAAAGAGAAATCGAGAGTGAAAAGGATACAAAGAAATGAAAAAAGGATTGAAATTATGAAAAAAAGGCGTGAAGGAATGTGTGTGTGTGTGTGTGTGTGTGTGTGTGTG
Source organism: Eriocheir sinensis (assembly GCF_024679095.1). Classification (NCBI taxonomy): domain Eukaryota; kingdom Metazoa; phylum Arthropoda; class Malacostraca; order Decapoda; family Varunidae; genus Eriocheir; species Eriocheir sinensis. The sequence continues at coordinate 21,013,027 of NC_066512.1, forward strand.
TGTGTGTTATTAATGGCTAGACTCACCCGTGTGGACATTGATGACAGTCGAATATAGTCAACGGCGCATGAAGTTTCTGTATCGCCAAGCTCAGTAATACATGAACTTACGCGTGACACCTGAAACGCAATTGAATGAGGGATGGTGGTGGTGGTGGTGGTGGTGGTGAGGTTGTTGGTAGTGGTTGTGGTATTAATTTTTTTTTGGGGGGGGCAGTGGTCGTGGTCGAAGTTATGATAGTGGTGGTGGTAGTGGTGTGTTGTGTATGTGGTGGTGGTGATGTGTGGTATTATGCTTTCTCTTCTTGTTTTTGGTAGTGGTGATGGTTGAAGTGATGAGGATGGTGGCTTTCTTGATTGCTGTAGTTGTTGTTGTTAGCTGTTGTAGTAGTGGTGGTGGTGGTGGTGGCTGTGTTGAGTTGCGTGGTGATGGTTGTGGTGGTGGTGGTGATGGTGGTGAGGAAAGCGTGATGGCGGAGTACGAGTGTGATGAATTATGGGTGATGATGATGGTGGTGCTTGTAATAAAGGTTGTGGTTATGGGCATCTGTTTGGTGAGACTCCGGGTGTGATGGTGATGGTGGTGATGGTGATGGTGATGGTGGCAATAATGGTGATGGCGGCGTGGGAGTGTTAGTAATGGAGCGACAATGATATAATGACACTTTACCTTCATTATTTATTACTTCATTTGGAGCTTAATGGAACACACACACACACACACACACACACACACACACACACACACACACACTAGGAAAAAAGATTGTGCACTTTTATTTCGTATTAGCTAATGACCTCCAAACTGACCACCACCACCACCACCACCTTCACCACCACCACCACCACGTTCACCACCTTCACCACCACCACCACCACCACGTTCACCACCTTCACCACCACCACCACCTTTCTCTAAGTCTTTTATTAATGAGTTTGTTTTCCCTTCCACAGGTAAGCGTGTGAGTGCGTGAGTTGCCCTTCACCTGCAGGATTCCAGGTGAGGAGAGGTTCTTAAGGTGTTCCGGGAGGAGGAGGAGGAGGAGGAAGAGGAGGAGGAGGAGGAGGAGGAGGAGGAGGAGGAGGAGGAGGAGGAGTTGTGAGAGTGTCAGGTGAAGGTAATGGCAGCAGTTGGAGCTAAAATTAAACACACACACACACACACACACACACACACACACACACACACACACACACACACACACACTTGCAGGTACTAAACGAATGATGGATTAAAGCTCATTTGGACCCACCTGGCCGTGTACACCTTGAGGAGCGGGTCATTGAGGAAAGGAGAGCCTCTTAACCTCACCTCACCTTTCTCTTCCCTTCCTTACACTCACTCCTCTCCCCCCCTCGAACCCAGCATCTGCTCTTCCCCCTGCCCCCTACCACCTGTTCCTGGTCTGGTAACTCCCTGCCCCTCCCTTCTCTCATAAAATCCCTTTCCCTTCCTAGTCTGATTCTTGATCCCTGTCCTACCCATATCCAACTCCACTACGCCTTCTTGTACTTCTCCTGTTTCTCTTTAGTCCTCCCTTAACTTCCTTACTCCACCTTCCGTAACCTAACCTAACCTAACCTAACTTATTTTAACCTTAACTTAACCTGGCATCTGCTTTCCCCCCTTCCTCTTTCACCTGTCCCTGCTCTGGTAACTCCCTGCCCCACTCTTTTCTTATTAAATTCCTTTCCCTTCCTAGTCTTATCCTTGATCCCTGCCTACCCATATCCAACACCACTTCGCCTCCTTGTACTTCTGTTTCTTCTTAGTCCTCCCTTAACTCCCTTACACCACCCCTCCCTAACCTAACCTAACCTAACCTACCTAAATAACCTAACCTACCTACCCCCTGCTCCTCTTTTTCCAACCCTGTCCCCATATATTTCCCCTCCGCCCCGTGCCATCTCTCTATCCCTGCTTCAGCTATTCCCTCACCTTCTATTCCTGCTTAACGTTCCACCCATTCCTCCTGTGTCAATTCCAGCCTATTTTGCTACCGTCCGTAAGTGACCTTTTAAATCTCCTTGCCTATTCCAATCCTACTTCGTTTATTCATGCTTGCTGTACCCTATTTCTTCTCCCCACCTTTTTCACCCAAGCCTCGACCCTACCCCCTTCATGTTCCTATTTCAGCTTACACTCCCACCACGCCCCGCCTCAACTACTCCAACCGAAGCCCCCGAATATTCCAGCCCTGCCGCGCCCCACTCTTCGACCCCACCCCTCCACCTCCCCATTCCTATTCCAGCCTATCCCACGACCACGCCCGGCTTCAAATATTCCAACCCAAAACCCCGAATATTCCAACCCTTCTCCACCCCATGCCTCGACCCCACCCCTCCACCTCCCCATTCTTATTCCAGTCTACCCCATCACCACCCCCGCCCCCAACTATCCCAACCCAATTCCAGACTATTCCAGCTCCCCCCCGCCCCGCCCCGCCCCGCTTCGTGATCCGCCGCGTTCCATAAGTCTTCGCGCACGGCTTTGATTTATAAGTTTATCGTTCCGGCGGACAACATTTTAGGAGAGACTTGAATTTACGGCGGAATAAAACTTGGCAAATTAAAAGCTGTAATTCTAGGCGTTGACGGGGCCAGCCAGGTGTGTGTGTGTGTGTGTGTGTGTGTGTGTGTGTGTGTGTGTGTGTGTGTGTGTGTGAGAGAGAGAGAGAGAGAGAGAGAGAGAGAGAGAGAGAGAGAGAGAGAGAGAGAGAGAGAGAGAGAGAGAGAGAGCACACAGATAGATAAATAGACAGACAGATAGATAGATGGATGGATGAATAATAAATAAAAATACTTGTGTGTAACCATTTTTTGGAAAGTCACGTTTGTCTGGGGTTTCCGCACACTAACAAACAAACAAACAGAGTCCGTACCGAGCCGTGGATATTTGTGTGTGTGTGTGTGTGTGTGTGTGTGTGTGTGTGTGTAACGACGAATGTGTATATACGTATATATGTATGTATATTTATGATACACTTCGTCTTTGTGTGTGTGTGTGTGTGTGTGTGTGTGTGTGTGTGTGTGTGTGTGTGTGTGTGTGTGTGTGTGTGTACCTTTATGTGGATGGCAGAACATTCTTGACACCATGAAGAGAAGGGGAAAAGGGAAAGGGGAAAGAAGAGAGGGGGAAGTAGGAAAAGAAAGAAGAGGAGAGTGGAGGGGGAAGGAAAAGGGGAGAGATAAGAAAGGGAGGGGAAGTTGAAGGTAATTTATCATATGTGTGAAAGGAGGGAGGTGGGGTTAGTGGCAGTCCTCCCCTTCCCCTAACCCCCTCCCCTCTTCCCCTCCCTCCCCTTCTCTTTCCCCTTTCTGTTTTCTCCCCTTCACTCTCCGCCCCTCCGCTATTCTTCCTGTTTCCCGCCATCCATTTTCTTTCGTCTTCCTATACTGCAGACTCCATGCATAAGTTAAGAGAGCAAACGTGTGTGTGTGTGTGTGTGTGTGTGTGTGTGTGTGTGTGTGTGTGTGTGTGTGTGTGTGTGAGAGAGAGAGAGAGAGAGAGAGAGAGAGAGAGAGAGAGAGAGAGAGAGAGAGAGAGAGAGAGAGAGAGAGAGAGAGAGAGAGAGAGAGAGAGAGAGAGAGAGAGAGAGATTTCATAATAATTCCTTGGATTTTCTCAGGTATTGTAAAGTATTTATATATTTTATTATTCATATGCAAGTGCAAGCAAATTTACGAATGAAAAATCTACAAAAGTAATTTATGACAAGAAAATGATTTGCAAAATTGCAAAAGCCACACCAAAACCTTCCAGCCACAGTAACAAACATAACCCGTGCTGAGGCTGAGTGCTGAGTCGCTGTGGTCACCTGAACTCCGTGTATCAAAACTGGTCAATATGTCCTCTCCTCCCAGCGTTGGTGACATATCTAGTATTGTTATCTATACTCTTTACTTGACGGAGAAAGCAAAACAACTGTGCCGGAACAAGCAGGAACAAACGGGGCCGCGGCGGCAGGTTTCCCTCCCTCCGCGCCATCATTCACTTCCATCCCAAAACTTGCAAACACTGCGATGAAGGTTGTCACCGCTTTGTTCATCGATTATAATATCTCGAGTTTCATTCGCCGAGCCTCCAGAGTTTAGAGCAAGACTCTTGAGGCGGGCGAGGATGCCTCTGGCGCGGGGCCCGAAGTTGAGGCGGCTGCCGGCCCTGGCCCAGCAGAGGGGCAGCCGGCGACACCTTCGCCGAAGAGGCCGCCTCCTCCTCGGCCCCGGCCCCGAGGCATCCCGAACTGTGTGCCCGCTGATTACACGCATGCAAACAGCACGCCCGTGAACAAGACGAAACCGGTACACTATGCGAAACGATACGCCCGTAACCTATGCGAAACCATACGCCCGTAACCTATGCGAAACGATACCCCCGTAAACTACGCGAAACGATACGCCCGTAACCTATGCGAAACGATACCCCCGTAAACTATGCGAAACGATACGCCCGTAACCTATGCGAAACGATACGCCCGAAAACTATGCGAAACGATACGCCCGTAACCTATGCGAAACGATACCCCCGTAAACTATGCGAAACGATACGCCCGTAACCTATGCGAAACGATACCCCCGTAAACTATGCGAAACGATACGCCCGTAACCTATGCGAAACGATACCCCCGTAAACTATGCGAAACGATACGCCCGTAACCTATGCGAAACGATACGCCCGTAACCTATGCGAAACGATACGCCCGTAACCTATGCGAAACGATACCCCCGTAAACTATGCAAAACGATACGCCCGTAACCTATGCGAAACGATACGCCCGTAACCTATGCGAAACGATACCCCCGTAAACTATGCAAAACGATACGCCCGTAACCTATGCGAAACGATACCCCCGTAACCTATGCTAAACGATACGCCCGTAACCTATGCGAAACGATACGCCCGTAACCTATGCGAAACGATACGCCCGTAACCTATGCGAAACAATACCCCCGTAAACTATGCGAAACGATACGCCCGTAAACTATGCGAAACAATACGCCCGTAAACTATGCGAAACAATACGCCCGCAAACTATGCGAAACAATACGCCCGCAAACTATGCGAAACAATACGCCCGCAAACTATGCGAAACAATACGCCCGCAAACTATGCGAAACAATACGCCCGTAAACTATGCGAAACGATACGCCCGTAAGCTATGCGAAACAATACGCCCGTAAACTATGCGAAACAATACGCCCGCAAACTATGCGAAACAATACGCCCGTAAACTATGCGAAACAATACGCCCGTAAGCTATGCGAAACGATACGCCCGTAAACTGTACACAAAAAAACTACTCCGATGCGAAAAATAAACTCGACTCACTCACTCGTTTCGCATAGTGTACCGGTTTCGTCTTGTTCACAGGCGTGCTGTTTGCAGACGTGTAATCAGCAAGCACACAGTTCGGGATGCCTCGGCCCACAAACACTGGACTAGTAAACTCGGCCCACAAAACACTGGACTAGTAAACTCGGCCCACAAAACACTGGACTAGTAAACTCGGCCCACAAAACACTGGACTAGTAAACTCGGCCCACAAAACACTGGACTAGTAAACTCAGCCCACAAAACACTGGACTAGTAAACTCGGCCCACAAAACACTGGACTAGTAAACTCGGCCCACAAAACACTGGACTAGTAAACTCAGCCCACAAAACACTGGACTAGTAAACTCAGCCCACAAAACACTGGACTAGTAAACTCAGCCCACAAAACACTGGACTAGTAAACTCGGCCCACAAAACACTGGACTAGTAAACTCGGCCCACAAAACACTGGACTAGTAAACTCGGCCCACAAAACACTGGACTAGTAAACTTGATCAACAAACACTAGACTAGTAAACCCGGCCCACAAAACACTGGACTCTAGACTCGGAGTGAGTGAGATTGGGTAGGTTGAAGGAAAGAGTAAGGGAGATAGGGTTGATCGAGAGAGGGAGGGGGGAAGATTGGGTAGGTCGAAGGAGGGAGGGGGGGTGATTGGGTAGGTCGAGGGAGGGAGGGAGGGAGGTAGGGAGATTAGGTAGGTCACAAGCAAAAATTCAGCACGTTTTTTTCACACGCTACCATTGTAAGTTTGAATAAATGTAAAGAGGATAAAGTGTCTGCAAGAGGCCGGTTGGTGTATATAAGATTGCTCCTGTAAACCTAACCCCACCTTTTCTCGGCCCGCAAATCACTGGACTCTAGACTCGAAGGGAAGGAGGAAGATTAGGTACGTTACAGCCGGAACTTAAGCACATTTTTCGTACGCTACCGATTTAAGTTCAAATAAATAAAACAAAACAAAAAAACTTAAGGAGTCTGCAAGAGGTCGGTCGGTCTATACAAGGCAGCTCCTGTAAACCTAACCACACCTGATCTTACCATTTATGAGTTTATCCAACCTTTTCGTGGATATAACTGTCCTAGTGGCATTCACAACATGACTGCCAACCCTTACCCACTTATCCACCAGGTCGGAATATATCGGAAAAGAAGGAAGGAGGGAAGGAAGAAGGATGAAGAGGATGAATGGGAGAAGAGAGAGGAAAATAATGGAAGAAGGAAGGAATGTAAGACGGAAAAAATTGATAAAATGTAAGATGCAGAGAGAAAGGGCGAGGAGAAGGGAGCATCGAAGAAGGGAAGAAGGGAACAATGAATGAAGGTGGAAGGAAGAGAGGATAAGGAAGAAGGGAGAAAATGAGGGAGGAGGGAATAAAACGAGATGAGAAAATAAAGGAAGAAAGAAAGGAAGAAAGAAACATTTGCAAGATATTTTTCCGTTTTGTTTCTTTTCTTTCTTATTTCTTCTTCCCTCCTCTCTCTCTCTCTCTCTCTCTCTCTCTCTCTCTCCAGTCCATTCCTTCCTTCACGCCATAGACGCATCTTTGGTCAGACTGAGAGTTATTTTTTGCAGAGTAATCTTGTTGAGAAGAAGCCTTAGCAGATGCATGTATTTCTTCACCTCGTTCTTCTCCACATTCTTCTCCTCCTCTTCCTATTTATTTCCTTTATCCTCTTCCTCTTTCTCTGTATCTCTCTCCTCCTCTTTCCGCTTCTGTTTATCTCTTCCTCTTTGTTTTCTTTTGTCTACATCACCTCTCTCCTCCTTATTCTTCAGTCCTCCTCCTCCTTCTCCTCCTTTTCCTCCTCTTCTTCCTCTTCCTCCTCCTCCTCCTCCTCCTCCTCCTCTGACACGTGCCATGGTTGATTAGCGAGCAGTAAATAATCAGCCAGAAAGTTATTGTTTTTTGTTGTTATTTTCTGTTTTGTTTTGTTTTCTTGTTAAAATCATTATCTCGTTGCCGTCTTCATTATCATTCTCCGTTATTCGTTATTTTTGTTCATTATTGTTGTTGTATTTACGTTATTTTTTAATTTCTTTTCATTATTTTTACTTGAATTGATTTTATTTAGTGTAGATATTTTTTTATCTCTCTTGTTTGTATGGCTCTATTAAACTACTACTACTACTACTACGACTACGACTACTACGACTACTACCACAACCATCACCACCATCTACACCGCCACCTACCATGTTCCTGTCACTACCTGTGTGTGTGTGTGTGTGTGTGTGTGTGTGTGTGTGTGTGTGTGTGTGTTCCTCAGGTTTCCCGTCAACGTAATCCAATATTAAGTGTTAGTTGTTCAGGGGGAGATTTGTGGGGCGTGAGAGGGAGAGAGAGAGAGGGAGAGAGGGAGAGGGAGGGAGAGAGAGGGAGAGAGGGAGAGGGAGGGAGAGAGAGGGAGGGAGAGGGAGAGGGAAAGGGAGGGGGATGGGGAGGGGTAGAGGGAGGGAGGAGACGGAGATGGAGAAGGAGGGAGAGGGGGAGTGAGAAGGAGGGAGAGGGAGAAAGAGGGGAAGGGAGAGAAAGAGGGGGAATGAGAGAGAGAAGGAGAGAGAAAGAAATTGTAGCTTAGCCGCTCGCTGGAATGACTCCTCTTCCACCTCCTTCTCCTCCTCCTCCCCCTCTTCCACTTCTTGAATATCCTATCTCCCTCAATTCTTCCACCTCTTCCTTCTTCCTCGCCTCCATGTTTTAGCCCATCATCACTCTCCCTCTCTTTTCTCCTTTCCTCTTTTTCTCTCCTAGTCTCCCTCATCTCCCTTCTTTCTCTTCATTTTTACTCCTTACCTCCATTCCCTTCTCTTCAATTTTCTTTTTTTCTCCATTCCCTCCTCCTCATGTCTTTCTACTTCTCCCATCCCTCCTCTCTCTTTTCTATCCCAATTTACCTTTCCCTCTTCCTCCACTCTCTTCACTC
>NC_066512.1:21026288-21048788 GCF_024679095.1 Eriocheir sinensis
GATGGTGGATCTCTACACACCTGCCGAGTCCCAAGTCAGGTGTGTACGGTGAGAGAGAGAGAGAGAGATCAACGATGGGAGGATATGGTGAGATGGGGTGTATTGACAGTGGTGTAGGTACTGGGGGGCATGAAGGGGAGGGAAGGGGCAGGATGAGGGAGAGTGTGGGGGAGAGAGAGAGAGAGAGAGAGAGAGAGAGAGAATCAGGGGGAGTATGAACTAAAGGGGAGATAGAAAATGGGGAGGGCGGAAATTGTAGGGAGAAAAAAAAGGAAGGGAGAGGGGAGAGGAAGAGAGGCAAAACGTATGGAAGCACTAAATGGGAGAGGGAGATGAGAGGGAAAGGGACAGAGGAGAGAGAGAGAGAGAGAGAGAGAGAGAGAGAGAGAGAGAGAGATGTACAATGAGCAAGGATGATGATAGTAAAAGAGGAAGAGAGACTGGAAAAGAGAAAGAGGTGGAAAATAAAAAAAAATAAAAAGAAAAGAGGAATAACAGGAGGGAGTGAAAGAGGAAAGGAAGGAAAGGTGGAAAGGCAAAATATAGAATTGAAGGTTGAGGTAGGGAGAGAGGGAGGGAGGGGAAAGGAGGGAGGGAGAGAGGAGAAAGGAGGGAGGGAGGGAGGGAAGGAGAGAAGGAGGGAGGGAGGGAATGAGAGAAGGAGGGAGGGAAGGAGAGAGGGAGGGAGGGAGGGAATGAGAGAGGGAGGGAGGGAAGGAGAGAGAGAGAGAGGAGGGAGAGAGAGTCTGTAATGGATGCATGACAAGCGGCAGTGGTGGGCAGAGATAGCAAAGGGAGGGAGGAGGAGAGGGAGTAAGGAGAGGGAGGGAAAGGACACCACGGCGGATAGGAAGGGAAGGGAAGGATAAAAGATGAAGAATGAAGGGCGTTTGAAAGGGATGGACGTGTGAGAGAAATTTAACCTGACCTATATATAAGAAAACTTCGAAAATATCACTACAAAATTATATAGTGACTCCTTCTCGTTACCTTGACTTAAAATATAGTAAAATATGAATAGAGAAATGGAAGAAATACTAAGATAAAACCCGTATTCCCAAACATTTTGAAGCCCACATTTGATAAGGCTTTCGTAGAGGTTGTTGTGGGTATTTCCATGGGTAGTTTTATGAGCCTAGTTATGGTTCGACAATCCTTCTGCACCATGGATACGAAGAACCACTCATGATAACCCGAATAACCTCCTTTGTGGCCACTGAAAATATTTACAGTGAATCGAAAGCGTCTGGGAACTCGGGTCGAACTTCTACTTTTTTAACGTTATTATTATTTTTTTTTACGGATTTCTGCACTTTTTGAAAACATGTGGTTGGGTATGGATTTATTGGCGCAGTGTATCGCTCATCATTACCTCCCCAGATTGAGCGGCTCACGTGTGTCAAGGTGATAAATCCAGGTAACAGGTGATTAGGCTACGGACGCCAGGTGGACACGGGAAGGGAGGGGGAGGAAGGGGGGTGGATGGTGTTTGCGATTCTGTGTTGAGGTAAAAATGTTTCCATCTTTCTCCTTATTTGCATTTCTCCTTTATCGATTTTTCTTCTTCTTCTTCCTCTTCTTCTTTTTCCTCTTCTTCTTCTTCTTTTTCTTCTTCTTCTTCTTCTTTTTCTTCTTCTTGTTATTATTATTGTTGTTGTTGTTGTTGTTGTTGTTGTTGCTGTTGTTGTTCTTATTTACTTTTCCTTTTTACTTCTCCTTTTTACTTATTTTTACTTATTATTTTAACTCCTTCTTCTTTTTCTTCTTCTCCTCTTCTCTTCTCTTCTCTTCTCTTCTCTTCTCTTCTCTTCTCTTCTCTTCTCTCTCTCTCTCTCTCTCTCTCTCTCTCTCTCTCTCTCACTCTCTCTCCCATTCAACATTCTGCCTCCTCCCATTCCTTATCCTTTACCTCCTTCCTCTCCCTCATTCTTTTCCACTCCCTTTCCTCCACTTCCACTTTCCTCCCACTTTCTCCATCTCCTTCCTTCTTCTCTCTCCACACTTATAAAAATCTCAAAATATCGACTTTTTTTTACTCTCTCCCTTCCTCTCTCTCCTTCCATTCTCACTTCATTTTCATCCACATTCATTCCACTCATAAACCACTGAAGTCACATATCATTAACTCACTTCCTTAACGCATTTTCTTCATAATTATTTGCTTTGATTCGATAATGGACTTCAAGATGTGAGGATAAGAAGGTGGAGTGTGTTATTTTGTCCTTCGCTCCCTCTCTTCTTCTCCTTTCCCTTTCCTCCTTCCTCCTTCTTCTCCCTCTCTGCATAACTTAATATTTTTACACTTTCGATTTCCTTTCTTGGTATTCGTTCACTCCCATCCATCACTCCCAATGCACCCATCCACACCAATTCTCAAACTCCATTACCTCTTAACACCATATTTCTCCCCTTCTCTCCTTCCTTCGCCTTTTCCTTCACACCTAATAATTTTTTTTTACACTATCGACTCATCTTCTTGGTATTCGTGCACACACACACACACACACACACACACACACACACACACACACACACACGTACGTCATCTTCACCTCATCACAACCTTGACAACACATTCATAACTCCTTCCAGATGTTTTTTTTTTCTTCAAGTTTGGCGCCACTGGATGATGATTTGTGAGGGGAAGGACGTGAGGCAGTTTGTCTTGCTTTTTGCATAACACCTCTCCTCCACCCCCCTACCCCCGGCCATTAAAGGGTGGCGTGAAGCCGTTGAAATCCATCACGGCGGCTGTTCCCTGACGCGGACCGGAGGAGAATTGGCCCTCGCGAACGGCTTAGGTAATGAAGAATGGGCCGGGTTGCAGCGATACGGTACTGGCGGGGGAGGGTCGGTGGGTGGGGGCGGGGGGCGGGGAGAAGGTCAGGGTTGGGTGTGGGTGTGGGGATGTGAGGGGGTATTTGGGGTGTGTGTGTGGGTGAGATGATGTGTTTGGGCGGGGTGTGTAGTGGGTGTGTATATTTGGGGGCAGAGGGTTATGTGTGGGGGTGTTTTTCGTCGTGTGTATATGTGTGTGTGTGTGTTCTGGGTATGAGTGTGGGGGGTGTTTGGGCCGTGTGTGAGTGAGTTTGGGGGGGGCGAGCGGGTGTTTGATTGGGGTGTGGGGGTGAGTGGGGGGGTGCTTGGACAGCGTGTGTGTGTGTGTGTGTGTGTGTGTGTGTGTGTGTGTGTGTGTGTCCATATATCGCCGCCTTGAGACGTAAGCTTCTGTAAAACGGCAATAAAGGGTCTCATGAGCAGTATATCACAGAATCGCAGGAGTGAGTGTGTTAAGAGAAGCTGTAATGGTGGTGGTATGAAGTATGGAAGTAGTAGTAGTGGTAGTAGTAGTAGTAGTAGTAGTTGTAGTAGTAGTTGTTGTTGTATTAGTAATGATGAACGGACTGGTAATGGAGGTTGTAAGAGCTGTGAAATAGTAGTTTAGTGGTATAGTGTTCGTAGTAGTGGTAGTAATAGTAGTAGTAGTAGTAGTAGTAGTAGTAGTAAAAATGGTACTCTTTGTTAATTTTATCTAACTTTCTCTGAGTGTATAAAAGACCTGTTCCCTTGATTTTCTTTGCTTTTCTCTCCTTTTCTCTCTTTCTCGGTCTCTCCTTCCTCCTCCTTCCTTCCGGTCTGTCAGCCAAAAGGAGATTCGGTAGAAATAAGGAATTTAAAAACATGATGGAGTGGACGAGGACGAGGACGAGGACGACGACGAGGAGGAGGAGGAGGAGGAGGGAGAATGATGGACTATGAGAGTGTAGTTTGTTTCTACTTTGTCTATCATTCTCTCTCTCTCTCTCTCTCTCTCTCTCTCTCTCTCTCTCTCTCTCTCTCTCTCTCTCTCTCTCTCTCCTGCTCGCTCACCCTTACTCTCTTGGGTGACCTCTCTTTTCCTCTTCACCTTTTTTTCCTCCCTCTCTCCTCCAGGGCGATCTTCCTCTCCCTTTATCTCCCTCCCTCTCCCTCTCCTCCCTCACGCCTCGTTGCTCTCCCCGACTGTAACTCTCCCTGGCCTACTCTGTTTTCTCTGTCTCATTCTCTCCCTTTCTCTCCCTCTCTCTCCCTTTCTCTCTCCCCCTCTCTTACCCTTTGCCTTCTAGTCTCTATGAAGTTTCTCTGTCTGTCTTTGTTTCTGTGTGTGTGTGTGTGTGTGTGTGTGTGTGTGTGTGTGTGTGTGTGTGTGTGTGTGTGTGTGTGTGTGTGTGTGTGTGTGTGTGGATAGGTAGATAAATGGATTAATGTCAGTTCTCTCTCTCTCTCTCTCTCTCTTTCTCTCTCTCTCTCTCTCTCTCTCTCTCTCTCTCTCTCTCTCTCTCTCTCTCTCTCTCTCTCCTTTTTTTATTCTTTTTTCATTGAGGAATTTCTTTCGCATCTTGAGTCTCTTTTATGTGTCTGCCGAGGCGTCCGTTTGATGCTGCGTGTGTGTGTGTGTGTGTGTGTGTGTGTGTGTGTGTGTGTGTGTGTGTGTGTGTGTGTGTAATTTTGGGAATTTTTTTTCAACCAAGTTTTTTTGTGGATGTTTTTTTTTAATATTAATTTTTTTTTACCCATTTTTTCTATTTTTTTTCCTTTTTTCCTGATAAATAGTTTCCTCTTTCCTGTAACTGCATCTTCTTTTCTGTTTACATTTTTTAACATCATTTTCTCCCTTTATTTTACTCTCCCTTCCTTTTCCTCCGCCATCTCTCCCTCCCGGTTCCTCCTTCTCCTTTATTCTTTTTATCTTCATTCTTCTAATATCTCCTCTTTCTCCTAGTTATCCTTTTCCTCCTAATCCTTCTACCTCCTTATCATCTTTATTATTTCTGTTATCCTCTTCCTCCTCCTTATCCTCTTTTCTATTAATCTTTCTTTCTCCTTAATATCCTTTCTCCTCTCTTCCGTTCTCTTCCTTCTCTCTCCTTTTCCTTCTTTCTCCTTAATATCCTTTCTCCTCTCTTCCGTTCTCTTCCTTCTCTCTCCTTTTCCTTCTTTCTCCTTAATATCCTTTCTCCTCTCTTCCGTTTTCTTTCTTCTCTCTCATTTTCCATCTTTCTCCTTAATATCCTTTCTTCTCTCTTCCGTTCTCTTTCTTCTCTCTCCTTTTCCTTCTTTCTCCTTAATATCCTTTCTCCTCTCTTTCGTTCTCTTCCTTCTCTCTCCTTTTCCTTTCTCCTTAATATCCTTTCTCCTCTCTTTCGTTCTCTTCCTTCTCTCTCCTTTTCCTTTCTCCTTAATATCCTTTCTCCTCTCTTTCGTTCTCTTCGTTCTATCTTCTTTTCCTTTTTTCTCCTTAATATCCTTTCTCCTCTCTTTCGTTCTCTTCTTTCTCTCTCCTTAATATCCTTTCTCCTCTCTTCCGTTCTCTTCCTTCTCTCGTTTTCCTTCTTTCTCCTCGTCCTCCTCGTCCTTCTCCTCTTCATCCTCCTCCTCCTCATGACGACCGCTTGACAGGCCTCGCTGGCGACGACTCAACGCACGCCCCTCCCCCCCTTATCTCCCCTCTCTCTCTCCTCTCCTCTCCTCTCCTTCCTCTCACTCCTCACTCGGGCTCCTTCCCCTCTCCTTAACCCGCCTCTTCCTCGCCTCCCATCTCTTTCCTCCGCTCCTTAACCTCTCGACTTAACCCTCCCTTCCATCTCTCCTTTCTCTTTCTTTCTCTTTAATTCTGTTCCTCCTCTCTTCCTTTCATTTTTCTCTTCTTTTTAACTTATTTTCTTTTTCTTTCGCTTCTTCTTTCTTTTCTTATTCGCTCTTTTCATGTCTTTTTCTTTTTCTTTCTCTAATCCTGTTCCTCATTTCCTTCTTTCATTTTTCTCTTCGTTTTAAACCTCTTATCTTCTTTTTCTCTTTCTTTCGATCTTTATCTCTTCTTTTAATCCTTCTTTTCGTCTCTCCTTTCTTTCCTTTTTCTTTAGTCCAGTTCCTCCTTTCCTTCTTTAATTTTCTTTCAGTCTTTTAAACTTCTTGTCTTCTGTTCTCATTCCTTCGCTTCTTATCTCTTTCTCTTGTTCTCTCTTTCCCTTTTGTTATCTCCTTAACACTTTTTATCCTCTTTTCTATTTCGTCTTCTCCTCTAAACCCTCTTCCTATCCTTTCTTTTTTATTTTCCTGCTGTCCTTAATTTCTCAACTACTGCTCAACAATTCTCCTTTCTTTTATTTTCCTCATCCTCTTCCTCACTTCTGTATCTCCTTCCTCAGTGCTTCCTCGCTTATCTTGCTATCCTTTTGCTCTTTCTAATCTCTTTGTTGTCATTGATTTCTCTCTCCATCTGTGTCTTTCCTTCCTTCCTTCCTTCTTTTCTTCATTCACTTATTTATTTTCCTTCCTTCCTTTCTTGCTTCCTTCCTTCCTTCCTTCCTTCCTTCCTTCCGTCTCGTCTTTCCCTAATCACTTGGGAGGAAGAAAAAATGAAAGAAAGGAAGGATGGAAGAAAGGAAGGAAGGTAGATTGACGAATGAGGTTGGGCAGAGGAAGAGGAGGAGGAGGAGGAGGAGGGAGAAGAGGGGGAGAGGGAGGGAGGAAAGGAAGAGCGATGATGAAGAGAAGAGTAATAATGGAAAAAAAGGAGATGAATAGGTGAGTACGTGGGTGGCGAGGAGGAGGAGGAGGAAGGAGGAGGAGGAGGAGGAAAGTCTAAGATGTTGAGAGATGATGATGAGGGGGAGAGGATGAGGAAAGAAAAAGGAGGAAAGTAGGGTGAGAGGGTACTTATCCATCAAAGGAGGAGGAGGAGGAAGAGGAGGAGGAGGAGGGGCAGAGGCAGGGGGAGGGGGGGGGGTCATGTGGCCTGTCAGAGTCTCGAAAGATAAAGTTGACTCAAGTTCAGTGATCGTCGTGAGGGTTCTTTTTTTTCTTTGTTTGTTTTCTTCTTTCTTTTATTGAGGTTTTATTATTCTCCAATTTTGTCTTTTCTTTTTTTTCTTTGTTTGTTTTCTTCTTTCTTTTATTGAGGTTTTATTATTCTCCAATTTTGTCTTTTCTCTTTTTTTATTATTTCTCATTTTATGGCTCGATTTTTTTTTTTAACGGGAATGTGAGAGACAGACAAGACTTCCCTTTAGTCTTTTTTATTTTGTTTTATTGTGTTTGTTTTACTTGTTTTTATTTTTGTTTATTTTTTACTTGTTTTCTTTTATTGTTTTGAGAGACATGAAACTTCCTTTAGTCTATTTTTTACTTTATTTTATTTTTGTTTCGTTTTATTGTATTTATTTTATCTGTGTTTGTTATTTACCTTACTGTATTTTTATTTGTTTTATTATTTTGGTTATGTATTTTGTCTGCTTCTCTCTCGTTCTCCTCCTTTACTCTCTTCCTTTTATTTGCTTTTTACTCTCCTACTCCATTGTTCCTCTCTCCTCCCTCTCTTCTTTTCCATTTGCTGTCCATTATCTCTCCTTCCTTTCATCTTTGTTTTTGTTTCTTCCTTTACCCAGGCTGTCTTTTTTTTTTTTTTTTTTATTCTTCGTCCCATAAGCCATCTCCTCATTCTCCTCCTTTCTCTTCTTCTCTCTTCCTCTCCTTCCTCTCTCCCCTTTCTCTCCTTCCCTATCCCACCTCTCCCTCTCCTCGTCATTCTCCCAACCATCTCATTCTTCTTCCTCTATTCCTTTCCTTCCTCCCTTTTATCTATCCTCTACCCCCTCCTCTCACTCCCTCCCTTCCTCCCTTTCTTCAAAACATCATATTGTTCCTTCTCTTAAACCCCACTTCTTCCCTCCTATTTGTCCTTCTCCATGTCTCTTCCTGTCGCTCCCTATGGGCTGGGAAGGAAGTGAAGGAAAGCGAGAAGGAAGGAAGGCGGTGGGAGGGTAGGCGGGAAGGGAGAGAGGGAGGAGGATCTGTGTAGTGGAGGATGACAAAAATGATTCACGGGTTGAGGAACTTGCCATAATTATGAGGATAGACTTAAAGATTTGAATTGAAGGTTGCGAGGAGACTTGATCGAAGCTTATAAATCAGTGAAGGGCTTTAATAAGGGGGATGTTATTAATGTTCTGGTGGTAAGAGAGCCGGGGAGGACACGTATTAATGGTTTCAAGCTATAGAAATTCTGCTTGAACAAAGATACAGGCAAGAATTTGTTTACCAATATGGCGGTGGATGAGTGGAACAGGCTTGGCAGTCATATTGTGAGTGCCGATACGATAGATACATTCAGGAAGAGGTTAGATAAATTCTTGGGTAGTGAAATTAGGTGGGGTTAGGCTTACAGGAGCAGCCTTGTAAAGACCTACCCGCCTCCTCCAGACTCTTATGCTTTTTATATTTCTTGAAACTTACATCGGTAGCGTACGGAAAATAACGTGGTAAAGTTCCGCTTGTGTACAGTTTACTGGCGTTTCACATAGCTTACGGGCGTATCGTTTCGCATAGGTTACGGACGTATTGTTTCGCATAGGTTACGGGGGTATCGTTTCGCATAGGTTACGGGCGTATTGTTTCGCATAGGTTACGGGGGTATTGTTTCGCATAGGTTACGGGCGTATTGTTTCGCATAGGTTACGGGGGTATTGTTTCGCATAGGTTACGGACGTATTGTTTCGCATAGGTTACGGGGGTATCGTTTCGCATAGTTTACGGGGGTATCGTTTCGCATAGGTTACGGGGGTATCGTTTCGCATAGGTTACGGGGGTATCGTTTCGCATAGGTTACGGGGGTATCGTTTCGCATAGGTTACGGGGGTATCGTTTCGCATAGGTTACGGGGGTATCGTTTCGCATAGGTTACGGACGTATTGTTTCGCATAGGTTACGGACGTATTGTTTCGCATAGGTTACGGGGGTATCGTTTCGCATAGGTTACGGGGGTATCGTTTCGCATAGGTTACGGACGTATTGTTTCGCATAGGTTACGGGGGTATCGTTTCGCATAGGTTACGGACGTATTGTTTCGCATAGGTTACGGGGGTATCGTTTCGCATAGGTTACGGGGGTATCGTTTCGCATAGGTTACGGACGTATCGTTTCGCATAGGTTACGGGCGTATCGTTTCGCATAGGTTACGGGCGTATCGTTTCGCATAGGTTACGGGCGTATCGTTTCGCATAGGTTACGGGCGTATCGTTTCGCATAGGTTACGGGCGTATCGTTTCGCATAGGTTACGGACGTATTGTTTCGCATAGGTTACGGGGGTATCGTTTCGCATAGGTTACGGGCGTATTGTTTCGCATAGGTTACGGGCGTATCGTTTCGCATAGGTTACGGACGTATTGTTTCGCATAGGTTACGGGGGTATCGTTTCGCATAGGTTACGGGCATATCGTTTCGCATAGGTTACGGGGGTATTGTTTCGCATAGGTTACGGGGGTATCGTTTCGCATAGGTTACGGGGGTATTGTTTCGCATAGGTTACGGGCATATCGTTTCGCATAGGTTACGGGGGTATTGTTTCGCATAGTTTACGGGGGTATCGTTTCGCATAGGTTACGGGGGTATTGTTTCGCATAGGTTACGGGCATATCGTTTCGCATAGGTTACGGGGGTATCGTTTCGCATAGGTTACGGGGGTATTGTTTCGCATAGTTTACGGGGGTATCGTTTCGCATAGGTTACGGGGGTATTGTTTCGCATAGCTTACGGGCATATCGTTTCGCATAGTGTACCGGTTTCGTCTTGTTCACGGGCGTGCTGTGTGCGGGCGTGTAATCAGCGGGCACACAGTTCGGGATGCCTCGGGGCCGGGGTCGAGGAGGAGGCGGCCTCTTCGGCGAAGGTGTCGCCGGCTGCCCTTCTGCTGGGCCAGGGCCGGCAGCCGCCTCAACTTCGAGCCCCGCGCCAGAGGCATCCTCGCCCGCCTCAAGGGTTTTGTTGAAAACTCTGGAGGCGAGACGAATATTATAATCGATGAATAAAGCGGTGACAGCCGCTGACGCAGTGTTTGTGAGTTTTGGGATGGAAGTGAAGGATGGCGCGGAGGGAGGGAAACTTGCCGCCGAGGGCCCTCAAGTTCCTGCCTGTCCCTGCACTTAGCACGGCGGGTTTCCACGCACCAATTCTCTTCTTGCAATGGTTGCCTGTGTTTGGTTGGTTATAATATAACTAATAGAACTTATATTATTAGTTCATGGACAGAATGAACAGAGTCCTGTCAAGATGGTGGATTGACAGGCTCATTAAATACCTCCACCAGGCGCGTTGATTGTTGTGGCTGCAGCCTGTGTCGCGACCCTTCCCTTTGTTCACTCACGTTACCGAAGAGATTGGGGAAATGGGCAAGGCTTATAAAAGGCATGGTAGAAGTAAGGAAGGAAGAAAGGAAGGTAGAGTAAAGGGTAGGCAATAAGCAATAAAGATAAAATTGACAAACATAAATATACTGGAGGAATGGAGGCCAGGGATTAAGGAGGTAGGGGAAAGGGGGATAGAGGCGTGCAGGCTATAAAGGAAGGAGAGAACGGGAAGAGGAAGGGAGGGAGAATAATGTTGCCATGTAGACCTCAAGTTTGAATGTAGCAGAAACGGCGCGAGTGTGGCAATGAATGAAAGGCGACGAGAATGAAAGGAATAAGAGGGTGATAAGGAGGAGGAGGAGGAGGAGATGAATAATAATAATAATAAAAAGAAGAAGGTGGGATTTGAGAGTTAATGATGCTGGTGAAATAGAAGAAAAATGGATTAAAATGAAAAAAATGCAAGAAAAGGATTAAAAAAAAAACTAGGATGGAAAACTTAAAAAAACGTTAAAAAAGAGGCGAGAAATCCTTCACTTTGAGACTCGAAAAGGAAAAAAAGAAGAAAAAAAAAAGGTTTGGTTTGTTTATTGTGTACCATGTTTTGGGGAGTGATGGTGGTGATGGTGATAATGGTGGTGATGGTGATGGTTGTAGTAGTGATGATGATGACTGTATTGATAGTGAACGTTTTCTTCCTCGTTTTACATTTCTTCTTGTTATGTAATGATGGTAATGATGATGATGATGATGATGGTGATGATAGATATTAGGTCTCGTTTTGCTCTTTTTACAATTTTTTTTATCTCTTCCTCGTCATCATTTTCATCACCACATTTTTTTTTCAGTTTCTCACATCCTCATTTTTCTCTTGTTATCCTCTTCATTACTTTCTTGTCCCTGTCACAGTTCTCATCCTTCCTTTCTTTCCTCCGTGTTCATGTTTTAATTCTCTTTCTTTCATTCTCTTCCTCGTCACCATTTTCATCATCTCATTTTTTCTTCATTTTTTCACATTCTCAATTTTCTCTTGTTATCCTCTTCATTGCTTTCTTGTCCTTGTCACAGTTCTCATCCCTCCTTTCTTTCCTCCGTGTTCATGTTTTAATTCTCTTTCTTTCATTCTCTTCCTCGTCAGCATTTTCATCATCTCATTTTTTCTTCATTTTTTCACATCCTCAATTTTCTCTTGTTATCCTCTTCATTACTTTCTTGTCCTTGTCACAGTTCTCATCCTTCCTTTCTTTCCTTCGTGTTTATGCTATAATTCTCTTTCTTTCATTCTCTTCCTATTCCCCAGCTTCGTTCTTATCACCTCCATCCTTTCATTCTTGTTTTTCGTCCTCTATTTTCTCCTCTTCGGTTCCGTTTTCTTTCTACTTATTTTTTTGGTTGTCCTTCTCTCGCCCACTTCATGAACCTTTTCCTCATTCCTTTTCATTCCTTTCCTCTCCTCGTTCTTTGTCTCTCTTTTTCTTTTTCTTCCTCGTTCAGTTTTAATCTCCTCAGCTCTCGTTGTGTATCCCATTCTTATTCTTATTCTCTCTCTCTCTCTCTCTCTCTCTCTCTCTCTCTCTCTTCGTCCTCGTCCTTTCTCTTTTTTATATCTTTTAATTCTTCTTTGGTGGATTTTGCAAGAAGTTAAGGCGTTTGTGTGTGTGTGTGTGTGTGTGTGTGTGTGTGTGTGTGTGTGTGTGTGTAAGACCAATAGTAAACAAAAATAGATAAAAATTAAATAAGAAAATAAGGAAAAGCAAAAACAAAGAAAAAAAATAGCAATCCGCCTCACACTGAAAAGGCAAAACGTTTTACTGGAAAAGAAAAAAAAAAAGAGAAAGAGAAAGAAACAAAAGTGGAAGGAAAATAAACAAAAAAATAAATGTGGTGAAGGTGTGGGTGGAAACGCCATTAGAGAGAGAGAGAGAGAGAGAGAGAGAGAGAGAGAGAGAGAGAGAGAGAGAGAGAGAGACTTGGAAGGGAAGGTAAAGATTGCAAATACGCGGTGAAGGCTTGTGCTGGAAGAAGCGGAGGAGGAGGAGGAGGAGGAGGAAGAGGAGGAGAAGGAGGAGGAGGAGGCAACCAGGCGGCGTGGAAAGACCGTGAAGACAAATGCTCGCCGCTGGAAAAAAAAAAAAAAAAAAATGGTGGAAGGTGGTGGAGGCTGCTAAGGTCCCTGTGGAGGTGGTGGTGGAGGAGACGGAGGAGGAGGAGGAGGAGGAGGAGGAAAGTAGAGAGAGAGAGAGAGAGAGAGAGAGAGAGAGAGAGAGAGAGAGAGAGAGAGGGAGAGAGAGGAAAAAAAAAGGGAATGGAAAGTAAGAATATTAAAACAGACATATGTTAATAAAAGAAATGAAAAAAAAAATAGGTAGAGTGGAAGAAAATGGGAAGGGAGAGTAAGGAAAAAAAAAGCAGAGAAAGATAAAAATAATAAGGGGGAGTAAAGGGAGGAAAGAGAGAGAGAAAACATAAATGAAGCCAAAGGGAGAGAAAGATTGCAAAGAAGGAAAGGAGAGGGAATGGAATAAAGAAGGAAAGGGGAAGCAGATAAGAGGAGAAAATAGTTGAAGGGGGAGGAAATAAAGGGAGAAAAAGGGGATGGATGGAAGGGTTATAGGTCGTAAACTAAGGTAAAGAGGTAGGGAGGGAAGAGAAAGGGAGGAATGGGTAGCTAAATGAGGAAGGACAAACAGCGGTGAGGGGAGATTAGGGGAAGGAAGGGGAGAGACAGGGAGGGAGGGGAGGGTCGTAAAAGGGTAACAAGGCAGGTTGAGGGTGACTAGCTCCCCTCCCCTTTCCTCTCACTCCCCACTCCCCTCACATCTTCACCCCCCCTCTCACCCCACTGGTTCCCCTCCCCTTACCCCTCACCCCCATTCCCCTCGCATCTTCACCCCCCCTCTCACCCCACTGGCTCCCTTCATCTTCCCCCTCACACCCACTCCCCTCATCTTCACCTCCCTCACCCCACTCTCTCCCCTCCACTTTCCCCTCACCCCCACCCCCCTCACACCTTCACCCCCCCGCCCATCACTTTTTTCCCCTCTAGTGTGTGTCATTTCTGAGGGCGGGGTGAAGGGTGACTGAAGCATGGGTGGCATACTGACCGACTGACTGACTGCTTGGTTGAGTGCTTGACTGATATACCAACTGACTGAACTTGACTGACTGGGTATTTGGTTGCGTGAGTGACTGCATAATGACTGATGTACTGACTGATTGCTTTGACTGACTGACTGACTTGACTCTCCCCTCTCCTCTACCTACTGACAGATTGCTTTGACTAATTGACTGACTTGACTCTCCCCTCTCCTCTAACTATTGCCTGATTGCTTTGACTGACTGACTGACTTGACTCTCCCCTCTCCTCTAACTATTGCCTGATTGCTTTGACTGACTGATGTGACTCTCTCCTCCTCTACTGACTGACTGACTGACCGATCCACTTACCGACTGTGAGAGAATGACCGTTTACTTGATTCGCTGATTGACTGACTAACTGACTAACTGACTGACATTTGTATTAACTAAGTGATTTAACGCCCCCAACACGTTTATCTCCCCACCCACACTTACACCCCAGCAAGTATTTCTCCCCTCCCCCACCCCCTCAGCACCCCAGCTAGCTTATCACCCCCCCCAGAGACCCAGCACCCACCTCCTAAGACACCCCAGCAACTATTCCCCCCCCACCCCGTCTCCCAAAAGTAAGCTCCCCCCCCCCCCCCCCCAGGTAATGACTCACGGGTCGCCAGGTAAGAGGTTCGTGCAATTACACCGATGGCTTCCACAGCTCTTCTCTCTCTCTCTCTCTCACTCTCTCTCTCTCCCCCCCCCCGAACTTTTCCAACACTTCTTTCTGTAGCACTTCTATATTCCACTTCCCTCCTCCTCCTCCTCCTCCTCCTCCTCCTCCTCCTCCTCCTCCTCCTCCTCCTCCTCCCCTCCCCAGCGCCTCCTTCCTTGCCACCCTCACCTCTCGCTGCCTCTCTCTCTTCCACCGTCCTTCATTCCTCCCTCTCTTACTCTCCCTGCCCTCCCTTCCCTCCCCCTCCCTATATCGCCTCCTTCCCTGTCACCCTCTCCCCCTCCCTTCCACCGTCCCTCATCCCTCCCTCTCTTGCTCCCCTCTCCCTCCTCCTTTTCCTCCCCATGTGAGTGCCTGTGCTTGAGGGAGTGCCTGCAGGGGCGTCAGTAATGTGCCACAGTAAGGAGGAGGAGGAGGAGAAGGAGAAGGAGTAGGAGGAGGAGGAGGAGGAGGAAGGGCGTAAGAGGGTAATGACGGTCCTGGTTTTAAAGAATATCGAACTTGTGTTTCTGGCGAGGAGGAAGAGGAAGAGGAAGGCGGAGGAGGAGGAGGAGGAGGAGGAGGAGGAAGACGTCCGCGTTGACACTCCTGGTTTTGCCATAGACGGATTTTGGTGATTTTTTCTTCTTTGTTTTTCTATAATGGTGACTGGCAGGACACCAAGCGAGAGAGAGAGAGAGAGAGAGAGAGAGAGAGAGAGAGAGAGAGAGAGAGAGAGAGAGAGAGAGAGAGAGAGAGAGAGTTTGTTTGTTTGTTTGTTTGTTTGTCTGTGCCTCCCTCTCTTCGTCTCCTCTTCTTCTATCACACCTCAAACATCACATGAGCTCTCTTTTTCCATTGGTCCTCCTCCTCCTCCTCCTCCTCCTCCTCCTCCTCCTCCTCCTCCTCCTCCTCCTCCTCCTCCAGCCTCACTTTGAAGCTCTCAGTTTTTGGAGACGTTTCTTTCCTTCTTGTCTGTCAGTCTTGTGGTGGCATTCCCTCCTCCTCCTCCTCCTCCTCCTCCTTATCTCCATCTTCCTCCTCCATCCTTTCACATCCTCCACTTCCTCTTTCTAATCCTACCTCTTTTTTTTTTTTTAAAGTTCAAACACCTTTCCTTCACCACACATTTTTACTGTCTTCCTTTTCCTTCTTTTCTTCCTCCATATTCCTCTCTTCCTCCCTTCGTATCCCTTTCTCTTCTCTTTATCTTTCTCCTTTTCCATGTCTCCTAAACCCTCCTCTCTCTTTCTCCTTTCTTTTTTCTCCTTTTTATTGTCTCCTTATTCATTCTTTCTCTTCCTCCTCATCATTTTCTCCTCCCTCCGTAACCTTCTCTCCTCTTTTTCTCTCCCCTCCCTCTTCCATACCTCCAAATCCTTGCTCTCTCTCCCTCCTATCCCTCTCTCCCCCCTACATGTTCCTCTTTCTTCTCTTCCTCTTCCCTCCCTCTCCCATCTCTCCAAATCACTCTTTTCTCTCCATCTTTTTTTTTCTTTCTTCTCCCGTGACCTCATCTCCCTCTCCTCTTCCCTTTATCTTCCCTCCTCCTCTCTCCCTTATCCTTTTCTCCTTCTCTCCTCTCTTCCTCTTTCTCCTCTTCTGTCACTCCGATTTCCTCCTTTCTCTCCCTTTCTTTTTTTCTCTCCCGTGACCTCATCTCTCCCCTGACCTCCCTTTATCTTCCCTCCACCTCTCACCTGTCTCACCTTTCCTTCCTCACCTGCCACTCAGTCTCTCCACCGGGCTTGCTTACCTCCATACCTTTCTTCCTCCATCCTCCTCCTACCTGTCTCCGCTTACCTCACCTGTCAATCTTTACTTACCTCCCTCCATCCCTCCCTCTACTCCAGCTTTTCTCTCCACTCTTGTCTCTCTTTCTCTTTATGTTTTCCCTCACTTTTTTTCCCTCCTCATTTCCTCTTCCATTTTTTTTTATCAACCTTGTCTTTTCGCTTGTTTTCTTCCTTGTACTCTTTTCTTCGTCCACTTCTTATCCTTTTTCTGTTTTCCTCTCGTCCCTTCACAGCTTCTCTTTCGTTCCTCCTATTTCCTTTCTTTTTTAACCTTCTCTCCCTATTCCCTATCATCTTGTCCCTCCGGCCCGTTGTCTCCTCTTCCTCTTTTTCTTCCCTTCCTTCGCCTTCTACACTTTCCTCTTGATCTCTTTATTTCTTGTATTTCGTCTCCTCACTTCCTCCATTTCTTCCTTTTTTCATTTATTTTCCTTCCTTTATCTTCTTCTCTCCTTCCTTCTTTTCCTCCCTTCTTATCCCCGTGTTCTCCCTTTCCTCCATTCCTTCCCCATCCCTTCTTTCCCTTCGTTTATCTTCCTCTCTCCTTCCTTCTTTTTTTCCCTTCTTATCCCCGTGTTCTCCCTTTTCCTCATTCCTTCCCTATCTTTTCCTTCCTCACTTCTCTTTCTTTATCTCTTCCTCTCTTCTCCCTCTTTCGTTTTTTTTTCTCCTCCTTCATCCACTCTGTTCTTCCCTCCATTCCTTCCTCCATCCTCCCTCCTTATAACCTTTCCTCCTCTCCCTCCATCCCTTCCTCTACCCCTCGATTCCTTTCCTCCCCCTATTCCACTTCTTGCCTTCTCCCCTCCATATCTCCCCGTTTCTCCCCCTCCCTCCATCCCTACCTCTTAACCTCACCCCCACAAAACCCCCTTCTTTTCCTCTACCCCTACCCCCCAACCCCCCAACCATACATCACTGACCCTTCCTGTACCCCTCCTCCTCTCCCTTTTTCTTCCCCCTTCTCTCCTCCTTACTCCCTTCTCCCTCTCTCCATCCCTACTCTATATAACCTCGTTCCTGCCCCCTTCTCCCCGCTAAACCATCCATCGCTGACCTTCCTTGCTCTCTCTCCTCCCTCCTCCCCCTCCTCGCCCTCTCCCTTCCCTTATTCTTCCCTCCTCATTTCACTCCTCCTCCATTCCCTACTCCTCAACCTCCCCCCATCTCGCTCCCCCAACCATCCATCGCTGACCTATTCCATAACCTCTCCTCACTCCACCCTCCCTTTCTCCCGTCCTGACCCTTCCTCTACGTCTCCTCCTCTCCCCCTCACCACTTTCCCTTCTCTCCTTTCTTTTCCCTCCCTTCTCCCCTCCCTTCGTCCCTACTCCATATACCCTCGACCCCTCTCCCCATCCATAGCTGATCTTCCCCTTCTCTCCTCCCTCTCTGCTCCTCCCACCTGACCCTCCCTCTTCCTCTCCCACCGGCCAGACAGAAGTAAGGGAATGAAGCGGCGGCCCGCGGGCATGAACACACGCTGTCTGCTGTTGGCCGGTGACCAAATTGAGTCATTTGTCCGGTAGGTTGCAAGGCTGAGGGAGGGAGGGGGGGGAGGAGGGGAGGGGAGGAGGGACTGGTGGGGGGGGTAGGGAAGGAAGGAGGGAAGGAAAGGAGGGACGAAAGAAGGGAGGGAGAGGGAGGAAGGTAAGGAGGGGGGGAGGAGGGACAGGGCGGGATAGGGAAGGAAGGAGGGAAGGAAAGGAGGGAGGGAGAGGGGGAAGGAAAGGAGGGTGGGTGAAGGAACGGACGAAAGAAGGGAGGGAGAGAGGGGAAGGAAAGGAGGGGGGGAAGGAAGGGACGAAAGAAGGGAGGGAGAGGGGGGAAGGAAAGGAGAGAGAAGCGGGAAGAAAGGAAAATAACACCCCTCCCTCCTCCCTCTCCCTTCCATGACCGTAAGAAAGAAGAGGAGGAGAGAAGGAGAGAAAGTGGAGAGAGATAAGAGAGTGAGGGATAAAGGTGAGATGGAGTAATGAGGGAAAACAGAGAGAGAGAGAGAGAGAGAGAGAGAGAGAGAGAGAGAGAGAGAGAGAGAGAGAGAGAGAGAGAGAGAGAGAGAGAGAGAGAGAGAGAGCAGGATTGGACGGCTTTGGTTAACGAAAGAAAAAGGAGAGAGGTAAAAAATGGTGTTGGGAATCGATAATGAGAGAAAAAAGTGAAGACATTGAACCGCGTGACGGACATCAAAGGTGAGAGAGAGAGAGAGAGAGAACGCAACCTACTAATCGGTGGACAGTATTCTCTCTCTCTCTCTCTCTCTCTCTCTCTCTCTCTCTCTCTCAAGAACCCCCACCATTCACCTACCTCTCCCTCCGAACCTCCCACCGTCTCTCCCTCCCTTCCTGCAGTTGGTTCTATTCATTTTCCTCCTCTCCCTCCCCCCGTCTCATTCTCCCTCCTTACTTTTTTTTCCTTTTTTCTATCCAACTTTTTTCCTTTGTCTTTTCTTTTGTCTGTTTTCTTTTTCTTGTCCTGTTTCTTTCCTCCGTTTTTTTAATTGCAAGGTTTTCTTCCTCGTTAATTTTCTCGCGTCATCTCAAAGCACACACACACACACATACACACACACACACATACACACACACACACACACACACACACACACACACACACACACACACACACACACACACCTTCCCTTTCTCTCACCTTTCCTCCTTATTTCGCTTTCCTCTTTTCCTACCTTCTTTTCCTCCTTCCCTCTTCTTCCTTCCTTCCATCCTTCCTTCCTCCCTTCATCATTCTCTCTCTATCTCTCTCTCTCTCTCTCTCTCTCTCTCTCTCTCTCTCTCTCTCTCTCTCTCTCTCCATCTGCTTTCTTCAAGAGGAAATAAATGTTGCAGAACTCTCTCCACACACACACACACGGAGATTCATTTTGATGGAGAGTCTCCCATATGCAAAGGAGGAGGAAGAGGAGGAAGAGGAGGAGGGAAGATAACTTGTGGTGGAGGAGGAAAGGTGGAGAAGGTCGATGATAGGTGCTAGAGGAGGAGGACGGAGAGGTGGAGGAGGAGGAGGAGGAAGGTACATTTGGAGGGAATTTAGTGCTAAGATGCTTGGGGAGAAAGGGACGTTAGGAATAGAAGCGAAAGTGGCGTAATGGAGGAAGGAATGGAAGGGGGAGGGGATGAAAAGAAGATGAGAGAAGAGGGGAAGGAGAGAGGATGTATGTATGGGCGAAGGAAAAGAAGATAGAAGGAGAGGAGGAAGAACGAACGAAAGAGGGATAGGGCGGAAGGAAGAGAAGGGAATGCAAATAGGAAGAAGCGGGAATGAAAAGGGGAGGAGATGAAGAAGGAGATGGAAGAAATGAGGAGAGAGGGGACATAATGTATGGACGAAGGAAAAGAAGGGTGAAAGAAAGGAGGAAGAAGGAACGAAAGAGGGATAAGGCAGAAGGAAGAGAAGAGAATGCAAATTGGAAGAGGCGAAAGGAGAATGAGAGGAAGAACAGAAAGGGTGAAGGGTGGAGAAAGGAAGAGAATAAGGAACGAAGGGAGAATAAACGAAAGAGAGGAAGAAACGAAGGGAGGGTGAACGGAGGAGAGCAGAGGAGTGAAGGAGGGAAAAAAGGAAGAAAGGAAGGACGAAAAAGGAGAAAAAGCAAGGAAAGAATGAAGGAGGGAATTGAAGGAAGGATAAAGGGAAGACAGAAAAGAACGAAAAGGAGGAAAAGCAGGAAGAGGAAAAAAAGAAAAGAAGGAAGGAAGGAGAAACCATACGAGGATACAAGAACCGAAGGGAGGGTTAAAGAGAGAAAAGAAGGAAAAGGAGGAAAAAAAACAGAAAAGAATAGAAGGAAGGAAGGAGGAACCATACGAGGATACAAGAACCGAAGGGAGGATAAAAAGGAGGAGAGAAAAGAAGGAAAAGGAGGAAAAAAAACAGAGAAAAGAATAGAAGGAAGGAAGGAGGAACCATACGAGGATACAAGAACCGAAGGGAGGATAAAAAGGAGGAGAGAAAAGAAGGAAAAGGAGGAAAAAAACAGAAAAGAATGGAAGGAAGGAAAGAGGAGCCGTGCAAGAGTTCAATGAAGGAATGAGGAGCAAAATACCGACTTAAAACAACAACAACAACAACAAAAAAAACAAAAACTAATAAAAAAAGTCACTGGTGTTTCTCTGGTCGTGGTGGGAAGACTGAAGCTCCTAAACTAAGTACGAGGGAACAGTTCCGAGGAGGAGGTGGAGGAGGAGGAGGAGGAGGAGGAGGAGGAGGAGGAGGAGGAGGAGGAGAACAATACCACGTGGAGGCCATTGTTGTTTGGGAAAGAAGAGTGAAATAATGTGATGCTAAATAAAGTAACCACAAAATCGTTATGTTCCAGAGAGAGAGAGAGAGAGAGAGAGAGAGAGAGAGAGAGAGAGAGAGAGAGAGAGAGAGAGAGAGAGAGAGAGAGAGAGAGAGAGAGAGAGAGAGAGAGAGAGACTGATGGGCTTTGGGAGGCTTGTATGCAACGTGAACTAAAAAGAAAAAAAAAGAAGGAAAAATTATGCTCAGAAGAAAGAGGAGAAAAAAAAAACATTGCTTCCTCCGCAGATTATTATGGACGAGAGAGAGAGAGAGAGAGAGAGAGAGAGAGAGAGAGAGAGAGAGAGGGAGAGGGAGAAAGAGAGAGATACCAGAAAAGGAGGAATGTTGAGGAAGGGTATTGGAGGAAACTTTTAAGGGGATCAGGAATGAGAGGAGCAATGGACCTTATTTTGGAATCCTCTTTAATACACTTTTACCTGTTACTTTTTCTAATAATTTCACCTGGTCATCCTGCCACGGCCCCTAATGAGCCCACCTCGCATAGTCCAGGCAACGGAGGACTTTGAAGAGTGGGTGTATGTAGATGGCGTTACTGTGAACCCAACCTAACCAAACCTAACCTAACCTAACCTACCCTAACCTAACCTAACCTAACCTGGAGGCCACGAAAAGGAGTATCACAACATTTCAATTTAATATGATCTAATGAAAATACAGGTGAGGAAAGCATCAGTCACCTTGTTTTAGTCTTTGCACAACGAAGATATAATGAAAAATAACTTACAACTCCGTATTCTTGCCGCTCTTCCGTTAAAGTGAAGCTGAGGTGCGGGAAATCAGTAAAACATCAGTCACCTTGTTTTACTCTTTTGCACACGAAGCCATAGTGAAAAAGTAATTGCAAAACTCCTCCCCATTCTCGCCGCCCTGCTGCCGTTAAAGTGAAGCCCAGGTGGAAAGTGGAAATCAGTGTTAATATGATCTAATGAAAATACAGGTGAGGAAAGCATCAGTCACCTTGTTTTAGTCTTTGCACGACGAAGCCAAAATGAAAAAACTAGCAAATCCCTCCCCATTCTCGCCGCCCTGCCGTTAAAGTGAAGCTGAGGTGCGGGGAATCAGTGTTGCGGCCTCGACCAAAGTAAAATTAGGATAACATTTGGCGCGAGAGATCCATCCATTAATTTACTTCATCGCATACCGTCAGCGGAAAGACTGCGTGAGCTGACTGACTACTGCAGCGACCAGACACCCGCCAGCTAAGTCGCATTTTTTTCTCTCAGCAAAGGAAGCCGCTCAAGGCCCCCCCCCCCAAAAAAAAAGCCCGCAAATCACTGCTCCTAAATAAAAGCGGAAAGAGGAGTGGTCGAAACAGAGGTCATGAAGTAAGGGTATCAGGACACCTCTCCTCCCGAAATTGACCTCTTTTTCGGCCACCTCTTTTGATTTTTTTTTTTTTAGGAGCAGCGAGTAGCGGGCTTTTTTTTTTATTATTGTCTCCTTTTTTTGTGCCCTTGAGCTGCCTCCTTTGTTTAAAAAAAAAAGCACGTGCTCAGAAAACATACTAGTCCTGGAAAGCCTAATATCACTCGCCTTTCCACCACCTTGAAATAACGACGAAAGCAAGGAGGGAGTCGCCAGGTTATCCCATCATGACCTCGTTCTGTAAGACATGAAATAAAGTAACCAGGGCCTTCATCTGTTTTGTGTATTCATAAGATCACATTGCATAAGTGAAGGATCATTTTACTCTGCTTCAAAGTCTTGCAAGTAAGTGGAGAGATGGTATGCCCTCATGTGTGTTTTAGGCAGAGGAGGGAATGAAGGAGGAGAGGCAAGGGGCCAGATGGAGCGGTGGAGATAAGAGAACGGGAGATTTATAGCAAGGAAATGACAGTAGGGAGATAGGTAGGCAGGTAGGGATTGAAGGAGGAAGAGTTAGTAGTAGGTAGGTAAACGGAGGGTAGGTAGATAGGTAGAGAGAGAAGAGGAAGAGGAAGAGAGAAAAAGAAAGGAAAGAGAAAGAGAGAAGTAGAAAGAGAAAGAGAGAGAAAGAAAGAGAAAGATAAATAAAGAAATAAAGAGAGAGAAAGAGAGAGAGAAAAAAAAAAGAAAAAGAAAGAAAGAAAAAAAGAAAAAGAAAGAGAAAGAAAAAAGAAAAAGAAAGAAAGCGAATGGATGAGAGAGAGAGAGAGAGAGAGAGAGAGAGAGAGAGAGAGAGAGAGAGAGAGAGAGAGAGAGAGAGAGAGAGAGAGAGAGAGAGAGAGAGAGAGAGAGAGAGAGAGAGAGAGAGAGAACAGGTGTGAGGGGCATGGACACCGTTTGATGCCCGTTAATTAGCTCAAGAATGTAATTATGGTACCGAGTTATTTCCATTTTTACCCCTTTTTTTCCTCCTTCCCCCCCCCCCCCCTTTCTTCCTCCTCCTTCCTCCTCCTTCTCCCCGCCTTTGAGCCGTCGAGGAGGAGGAGGAGGAGGAGGAGCGTTTGAAGT
>NC_066512.1:21051288-21066288 GCF_024679095.1 Eriocheir sinensis
AGGAGTCAACGGGAGATGGGAGAGAAAACATGAGGAGGATGAAGAGAGGGAAAGGGGAGGGAAGTTGGAGTGGAAGGGAGGGTGTCGGAGTGAGTGGAGGGGAGGAAGTTAAGTTTTGTTTGTCTTGGTGTTCGAGTTCGTGAGTGAATTCAAGTTTTGGTCAAGTGGGTTCGAATCCTTTAAAGGGGAAGGGGGGAGTCCTGTGTGTGTTTTTAGTACTGTGTGTTTGCTGTTTTGCGTTTGAATTCAGGTGTTAAGAGGTAAGATCAGTAAGGTTGGAGAAAAGAAGTGATGGGAGGGAAGGAAGGGAGGAAGGAAGGAACGAAAGAGAAGGAATGGTGTTGGAGGTAAGTTAGTAAAGCCGGAGGAAAAGGGTTGATGGAGGGAAGGGAAAATGACGAAAGGAAAAGGAAAAGCAGGAAGGAAAGGACAAGGCACGAGGAAGGAGGAAAAGGCAGGAGGAAAGGAAAGGAAAGGACAAGACACGAGAGAAAAAGCAAGGAGAGAAAAGAGGAAAAGGAAGGAAGAAAGGAAAGGAAAGGAAAGGACAAGACTCGAGAGAAAAAGCAAAGAGAGAAAAGAGGAAAAGGAAGGAAGAAAGGAAAGGAAAGGAAAGGAAAGGACAAAACACCAGAGAAAAAAAAGGGAGAAAAAGAGGAAAAGGAAGGAAGCCAAGAAGAAAATTAGTGTGTGAAGAAAAGAGGAAATTTTGGAAAGAAGGAAGAAAGGGATGAATTAAGGAAGGAAAGGAAAACAATGGAAAGGAAATGATTGGAAAGGACGGGACAGAGAAAGGAACGGAGACGAAAAGTATGGAAGGAAAGACGGAAATAATGAATGAAGAAGAATAAAAGGAGTCAAATAAAATAATGAAGAAATAATTAAAGATGAAACGGGAAAAAGAGTTAAAAGATATAATGCAAAGGAATGAAGAAACAAAGAACTAGATATAAAGGAAAAAGGAAAGATGAAGACAGGTTGGTAAAGAAGGAGAGACGAGAGGGAGGAAGATAGGGAAGGAAAGAGAGGTTGGTAAAGAAGGAGAGAAGAGAGGGAGGGAGGTAAGGAAGGGAAAGAGAGGTTGGTAAAGAAGGAGAGACGAGAGGGAGGAAGATAGGGAAGGAAAGAGAGGTTGGAAAAGAAGGAGAGAAGAGAGGGAGGAAGGTAAGGAAGGGGAAGTGATGAAGAGCAGTTTGGGAAGTTTCAACATCTCTTCCCCTCTCTTTGCTTCCTCCACAGTGAGGGAACTCGGCACCTTGGAAGCGACACTCAAAGACGGACATATCAACTTGGAGTCCAGTATTATAGTTTTTTTTTGTGTGTGTGTGTGTGTGTTTAATCCAACTTGTATTTTGTGTTTTAGTTTACATTGTATATTGTGTTTCTGACCTTTTGTAATTTCTTAAGGTCATTGCAGTTGAGAGTAAGTGTAAGAAAATGTATTAGAGTATAAAATAAGTACAGGTTGACCTTGAGAGAGAGAGAGAGAGAGAGAGAGAGAGAGAGAGAGAGAGAGAGAGAGAGAGAGAGAGAGAGAGAGAGAGAGAGAGAGAGAGAGAGAGAGAGAGACACAGAGAGAGAATTTCTAATCCCTTCATTTTTGTCATCATTGGCTTTTCATGATTCCCTTTTTGGAGACTTAAAAGAAAAAAAACACAACACTTCACTCTCCTTTGTGTGTGTGTGTGTGTGTGTGTGTGTGTGTGTGTGTGTGTGTGTGTGTGTGTGTGTGTGTGTGTGTAAATTGTTCCCATATTTTCTTAACCTATGTATGTTAATAATG
The DNA here is from genome assembly GCF_024679095.1 of Eriocheir sinensis. Taxonomy (NCBI): domain Eukaryota; kingdom Metazoa; phylum Arthropoda; class Malacostraca; order Decapoda; family Varunidae; genus Eriocheir; species Eriocheir sinensis. Next base: position 21,053,072 of record NC_066512.1, read on the forward strand.
TGTATTTTTCTTTTCTTTCAGGTAAGACATGGAAGTTACCTTCGCATCTTAATTCAACAGCCGCAGGTAACACTCCTCCTCCTCCTCCTCCTCCTCCTCCTCCACGGTCATCACAGCCTCATTGTTCAGCCTCACTAACAGTCCTTATCTCTTAGCTTCCTCCACTTACTCCTTACTCCTGAACCCTCTTGTATACTCTCCCCCTGGCCCCTCTCTCCCCTTCCCTCCTTCCCTTCACCCCTGCTCTCTCTCTCTCTCTCTCTCTCTCTCTTCCACTTTCCTGAATCATCTTTTTCCTCTAACGTTCCATCTTTTCCTCCTCAGTTTCCACTTCCTCTCCTTCCCTGACACACACACACACACACACACACACACACACACACACACACACACACACACACACACACACACACACACACACACATTTTTGTAAGTAGGAGTCTCTTTCCCTCCTTCAGAAAAGCAAAACAAGAAAAGAAAAAACGAGAAACGGAAAAATATGGAAACAAAGGGAGGAGAGATGGATAGGGAGGAGGAGGAGGAGGAGGAGGAGAGTAAGTGAAGGAAAGAAGCAAGATAAGAGAAACAATGACTGAAGGAGGAGGAGGAGGAGGAAGTACAAGTAAAGAGGAAGACGAAGAAAGAAGAAGAAGAAGAAGAAGAAGAAGAAGAAGAAGGGGAACCAGGACGAGCAAAAACAAGTTGAGAAAAGCAGAAAGAAAAGAATAAGATGTTGTAGAAGGAAGAGACGAGGATCAGAGGAGAAGGAGGAAGAAGAAGGAATAGGAGAAAATGAGAAAAATGAGAAGAAAAACAGAAGGGAAACAAAGAAGTATGTGGAAAAAGAAAAAAGAGAAGAAAAAGTAGTAAATATAGAAAAAAAGAGGAAGAGAAGAAGGAGGAGGAGGAGGAAAAGAAGAAATTAAACATGAAAAAAATGTTGAAGAAGGAAGAAGAGGAGAAGAAGCATGAAGATTGAAACGCAGAAGGAAGAGGAGGAGGAGGAGGAGGAAGAAGACGCTGATGAGGGAAGAGGAGAATCAGGAAAAGGGGAAGAAGGAAGGCACTGAAGGAGGAGGAGGAGGAGGAGGAGGAGGCTCTGGGGACGATGTATGGCGTGAATATTTACGTGTGAAAAGGTCGGCGAGGCATCTGGACCATGGTTTTTTTTGGGGGGGGCGGGGGGGGGGGGCGTGAAAGGTATATGGGAAGGGGGGCGGGTGTGTTTCTCTCTCTCTCTCTCTCTCTCTCTCTCTCTCTCTTTGTGCTCCTCCTTCAGATCCTCTTCTTGGCGTCCCTCAGGGGTTGCGGTGCCTCCTGGTGATAGGGGGGGGGGGGGCATTCACCTCTCCATACACCTGTCTTTTGTTATTTTTTTTTTAGTACCCAGTCTCCCTCTATCTCGTTTTCCTTCCTCAGTTCTTTTCTCATACAACTGTTTCCTTATATATATATATATTTTTTCTTCGTTTTCCCATATCACTGTTTGGCCTGTTTTCCTTTTTTTTTTCAACGTTTCTTCTGCTGTCGATTTATTTCGTGTACTCTGTTTTTCATAGTTCTCTCATTTTTTTTGTATCATTTGAGTTTTGCTTGTCCATGTAATGTTTTCACTTAACTCTTAGGTGAAAACAGGGACGTAGCCACTTGGGAGCAGGGGGGCGGGGGGTACTTTCCCGCCCATAAGAATCTGGTGGTATAGTAAGAAGAGGAGGGTTAGTGACGAAGGTACAGGTGGGGGAGAAGGAAAGACAGTAGGTCCCCCAGGTGCCCCCCCCCCCCCTTGAGTGTTAGTAGATGTTAACGACTTTTCCGGGGAGTGTTGTAAGATCTAGAATGTTAGTAGTTGGTAGTAACTTCAACTGTAACTCTTGAATGAAAAAGTGTCAGTAGATGCTGTTGATTTAGTCAGAGGGGAGGGAAGTAAGAAGCGCAAGTGAGAGCTCAAACGGGAGAGTCATCATCAGGAGTCGGGTGCGTGGAGGGAAAGTGCGTGTATTGTTGTGTCGGCGGATAATTATAATGACACCGGAAATGAGTTGAGTTGAGCCGCGCCCAATTAGTATTTCTCACGGGGCCGCACACTGTCAGGTCACTGGGCTTTGATGTAAATATGTCAACTTCAATAACAAGAAAAAAATAATAGTGAGACCTTCAAGATGAGTATATATATATAAAGCAACAACTAAAGCAATATGGAGGCACTTTTTTCAAGGTAAGGAGAAGAGAATGAATGAGGCGTTAGTGAGGAGAGAAGGGAGGAGATAGGGGAAGTTGATCAGGGTTGTGGAGGAGGAAGAATGGGGAGGTTAGAGGAGGGAAGATGGAGGAGAGAGGGGAGAACTTGGTTTTAAAGTGGGAGGTTAGAGAACTGGTTAGACAGGTTGGGGAGGAAGAGGAGGGGGAGAAAGGGAAACGGGGGAGGAGAAGAAGGAGAAGAAAGAGGAGGAGGAGGAGGAGGAATAAGGGGAATGATGAAGGAGGGTAGAGGGTAGAGGAGGAGAGAGAGAGAGAGGGAGAGAAGGGGAATAGAATCAGGCTTGTTGAGGAAAGGGGAAGAGAAAGGGAGAACGAGGAAGAGGAAGGGAAGAAGGGAAAGGAGGAGGAGGAACAGGGTCATGGGGAGTGTTAAGCATTGGTCAACAAGAAGGGGGGGTCGGGAGGGGAGAAGGGGAGGGTGAGGAGATGACCTGTAATGAGGCAAGTTATCAGTGTGAGGCTTGGGGGGGGGAGAGGGGGGGCGAGGGTGGAGGGGGGGGGTGGAGGAGAAGGACGAGGCCAAGGTATAAGAAAAGAAAGAAAAGAGTCATGGGTAATGGAGGGGAAGGGAGGGGATATGTTCTCTCTCTCTCTCTCTCTCTCTCTCTCTCTCTCTCTCTCCCTTTTGCGTTATGTCCCCTATTTCCCTTCACACCTCCTTCCGCTGAACCATCGTTTCCTTCTCATTTAATTCGTCATTTTTCTCTTTCCTCCTCCTCTTCCTCCTCCTCCTCCTCCTCCTCTTCCTCCTCCTCCTCCTCCTCCTCCTCCTCCTCCTCCGCCTCTTCATCTTTCTCTTTTCCTCCATGAGTTTCCATTACCGTCCGCTCCTACAAATCATTCTCTCTCTCTCTCTCTCTCTCTCTCTCTCTCTCTCTCTCTCTCTCTCTCTCTCTCTCGGCAGTGATTTAGCTCACCATATTGTCCCTTACAAGTTTATTAGCAGCCCCTATTTCCTCCTCTTCCTCCTCCTCCTCCTCCTTCTCTTCCTCTTCCTCTTCCTCTTCCTCCTCCTCCTCCTCCTCCTCACAACAACAACCCAAACGCCGTGAAGAATGAAGTGTGGGATCTGCATAATGAGAGAGAGAGAGAGAGAGAGAGAGAGAGAGAGAGAGAGAGAGAGAGAGAGAGAGAGAGAGAGAGAGAGAGAGAGTAAGCAAGTTGTAGACGGTGTGTGGAAGAGCTTTTAGTAGAATATTATACCGTACGAGAGAGAGAGAGTGAAAGGGAGAGTGGAAGGGAAGAGAGAGAGAGAAGGGAGGAAAGGAGGGAGGAGAGAGAGGATGAAGGAATGAATGGAGTAAAGGAACCGAGGAGGGAAGGATGGAGAGATGAAGCGAGGAAGGAAGGAAGAAAAAAAAAGTAAAAGGAAGAAAGATGTGGAAAAAGGTAGAAGAGAGGAGGAGAGAAAGAAGGAAGGAAGGACGGAAAAAGAAAGAAAAAGGAGAGGTGGAAAGACAGGAAAAAGTAAATTAGAAAGAGAAAGACAAAAGACAAAGAGGAAAGAGAGGAAGAAAAGGAAGGATATAAAGAAAATGGGATGAGGCAGGTGAGTGGAGGAGAGAAAGAAGGAAGGAAGGAAGGAAAGGTTTAGAAAAAAAGAAAGAAGGAAACAAAGAAAGAAAAAAAAGAATTGGAAAGACAAAGAAAAAGTTAAAAAAAAAAGAAGAAAAAGAGAAAGACAAGAGGGAAAGAGGAAAGAAAGAACGGAAGAAAAGGAAAGAAAAAGAGAGAGATGAAACTCCGAACGGGAAGGAGAGAAGTGACGATGAATGGAACGAAGGAACGAACCATTTGTAGGGAAAGAGAGGAAGAAGGGGAGAGGTAAAGGACTAAGGGAGGAGGGGAGGGGATGGGAAGGGGAGGGGAGGGGAAGGGGAGGGGAGGGGATGGGAAGGGAGGGGAGGGGAAGGGGAGGGGAGGGGAAGGGAGGACATCATCTGCAGGGGTTATGGGGTTGATAGGTCATGAGGGAGGTGTGAAAGAGTGTGCTATTTTGTGAGGGAGGGAAGGAGGGAGGGAGGAGAGGGGAGAAGAGGTGAAGGGAGGAAGGGAAGGAGGGAGTAGAGGGAGAAAGGAAAGGAGGAAGGGACGGAAGGAGAAAGAGAAGGAGGAAGGAAAGAGAGAGAGAGAGAGAGAGAGAGAGAGAGAGAGAGAGAGAGAGAGAGAGAGAGAGAGAGAGAGAGAGAGAGAGAGAGAGAGAGAATTTTCCTTGCAACATACATAGATACCTTACTTATTTATTTTCTACTTTTTTCCCCTTTCTACGTTCTTATTCCTCTTTCCTTCTTCCACCTTTCCTCCTCCTCCTCCTCTGTATCTAATTTAATCATCGTAATAAAAGTGGGATCAACGGGAGGCGGCGGAAGAAATGGAACCTGTGGCTAATCTTTTATCATTCCTTCCTTGTTAGCGGGAGGAGGAGGAGGAGGAGGAGGAGGAGGAGGAAGAAGAATTAGAAAGGAAGGATAAAATAGTAGAGATGCGGTTCTTTATGTTTAACTCTCTCTCTCTCTCTCTCTCTCTCTCTCTCAGGTTAATTAGTGCGTGATTATTACCTTTCCTGACTCAAGCAAGTGATCCCATATTCCCTCTTTAGGCTAAGTACTCTCCTCCACCTCCTCCTCCTCCTCCACCTCCTCCTCCTCCTCCTCCTCCTCCTGCCGTGGTTCGATAAAGGATTCTCTGTTTCGTCTTTTGTTTTCCTTCATAAAGTGAGTTTCTTTCTTCGTGAGGAGGAGGAGGAGGAGGAGGAGGAGAAGAAGAAGGAGGAGGAGGAGGAGGAGGAGGAGGAGGTTCTCTGGAATTTAATTTAGGCTCTGTAATTGGGGATGTTAATTATTTATTTACTCTTTTGCAGGGTTGGCAATGATTAAATCAAATTGATTTAATCAAATGATTAAATCATTGATTTTTTTACTAAAAAAATCATGATTTTTTTGATTTTTTTGATTTTTTTGATTTTTTTACTAAAAAGTATTCCATAAGTTAAATGATGTGCTCCAAGGATGGTAAAAATCAGCCTCCTTTAGTCTTTACTAACTTGGGATTCAATGTATCATAATAATAACCAAGGTTAGCAACCAAACAGTAACAGAATAAAAGTAGATATTCTTCTGTGTGGTAATAATATAAAATGCTGTCATGAAAATAACTTCAGGCAACTCTGTCTGTCCTAAACCTGGTCCTGTACCAACTACAAACAAGTATTGAACACGTATGTATCAGGATCCTTGACTGTGCTCACACTTACACGCCCTAAACTCAAACTTAAAGTAACCTATGGAGATTTTCAATCACTAGTATATATATATATATATATATATATATATATATATATATATATATATATATATATATATATATATATATATATATATATATATATATATATATATATATAAATATATATATATATATATATATATATATATATATATATATATATATATATATATATATATATATATATATATATATATGTTGTTTTATTTTTTTTTAATAAAAATCAAAAAATCAAAAAATCAAATAAATCAAATAAATCAAAAAATCATCGTTTGATTTTTTTGATTTTTAAAAATCAAAAATCACCAACCCTGCTCTTTTGTGTGTGTGAGAGAGAGAGAGAGAGAGAGAGAGAAGAGAAGAGAAGAGAAGAGAAGAGTTTTTTGAGGCGATAATGGCTGTGTTGCAGGAGGAATGATTCTCTCTCTCTCTCTCTCTCTCTCTCTCTCTCTCTCTCTCTCTCTCTCTCTCTCTCTCTCTAATCCTTAAACTGTGTGTGTGTGGTTGTGTGTGTGTGTGTGTATGTGTTCGTGTGTTCGTGTGTCCGTGAACGCCCAACAGATGGCGCTAATCAGGAGTTGTTGGACCTAAAGGAGAGGTGGAGGAGAGCCAAGGAGGAAAGGGAGGAAATGGAGGGAGATAGGGAGAGAGAGAGGGAAGAGTTAGGAGGCAAGGCGGGAATAGGGGAGGAGAGAAAGGAGGGAGGAAGAGGAAGGTAAATTTTAAGGTAGGAAAGTGAAGGGGGGATAGAGAAAGGGAGGAAAAGGAGGGAGATAGGGAGGGAATTAGGGAAAAGTTAGGAGGTAAAGGGGGAAAAGGGGAGGAGAAAAGGAGTAAGGAAAGGCAAGGTATATTTTAAGGTAGGAAGTTGAAGGTAAAGTAAGGGATAGAGAAAGGAAGGAAATGGAGGGAGATAGGGAGGGAATTAGGGAAGAGTTAGGAGGTAAGGGCGGGAATAGGGGAGGAGAGAAAGGAGGAAGAAAAGGAAGAGGAAGGTAAATTTGAAGGTAGGAAAGTGAAGGTGAAGAAAGGATAGATGAAGAGGAATAGGGGAGATAGGGAGAGAGAAATAAAATGGGAAGAAAGTAAGAAAAAATAGGAGAAGAGAAAGGTAGGAAGGAAAGGGAAAGTAGAGTTGGAGGTAAGAAAGTGAAGGTGAAGGAAGGATAGAAGAAGAGGAATAGAGGAGATAGGGAGAGAATGGGAAGAATTGTGAAGATAGACGGGAATAGGAAAGGAGAGACAGGGAGGAAGGAAAGGGAAGATAGATTTGAAGGTAAGAAAGTGAAGGTGAAGGAAGGATAGAAGAAGAGGTATAGATGAGATAGGGAGAGAGAGAGAGGGAAGAGTTGGGAAGAAAGACGGAAATGGGAGAAGAGAAAGGGAGGAAGGAAAGGGAAAGTAGATTTGAAGATAAGAAAATGAAGGTGAAGAAAGGATCGAAGAAGAGGAAAAGAGGAGATAGGAAGAAAAAAGAGGTAAGAGTTGGAAAGAAAGACGGGAATAGGAAAGGAGAGAAAAGGAGGAAGGAAAGGGAAGATAGATTTGAAGGTTAGAAAGTGAAGATGAAGGAAGGATAGAAGAAGAGGGATAGAGAAGATAGGGAGAGAAAGAGGAAAGAGTTGGAAAGAAAGACGGGAATAGGAAAGGAGAGAAAGGGAGAAAGGAAATGGAAGATAGATTTGGAGGTAAGAACATGAAGGTAAAATAAGAGGGATAAAGGAAGGGAAGAAATGGAGGAAGATGGGGATGATGGAGGGAAGAGTAAGAAGCGAAGGAAGAAGAGAAAACAGAGAAACGAAAAGGTAAAAGAAAAGAAAAGGAGGGAAGAGATGTAGGGTGGGAAGGAAAAGAGGAAAATGGGAGAGAGGAGAGAGAGAAAGAGAGAGAGAGAGAGAGAGAGAGAGAGAGAGAGAGAGAGAGAGAGAGAGAGAGAGAGAGAGAGAGAGAGAGAGAGAGAGAGAGAGAGAGAGAGAGAGAGAGAGAGAGAGAGAGAGAGAGAGAGAGACAGGAGGAGGAGGCCATCACTTGTGTAGGAGAGGAAGGAAGAAGAGAAGGAAGGGAGGAGGATCTTTACACCCGCGCCTGAGGAAGGAGGAATGGGGAGAGGAAGGAGAGAGGAGAGTCGTAAAGAGGAGGAGGAGAGGAAAATGGAAATAACATGGCGTGAAAAATAGAAAACAAAATATGATACCGCAGGGAAATAATGGAGGAGGAGGAGGAGGAGGAGGAGGGGGAGGAGGAGGAGGAGGAGGAGGAGTGAGAGAGACTAAGAAGTGAAGAGAAACTACGGAAATATGGAGATACAGGAAAGGCATGGAGAGGAAAAAGAGATATGAAACCGTGGAGAAGAAGAAAGAGGAGGAGGAGCAGAAGGAGGAAGAGGAGGAGGAGGAGTGTAAAGTAAAGGAGAGGAGGTAGTGGAGAGAAAACTGGAAATAACAACACACGTACGAGAAAGATATGAGAAGAGAAAGAAGATGGAATAAAAGAAGGAGGAGGAGGAGGAGGAGGGGGAGGAAGAGGAGGAGGAGGAGGAGGAGGAGGAGGAACGGCCAAAAATACATCATAAAATAGTTAAGGGTTTCAATTAGATTATCCGTATTTAAGAAAGGCTCCGTTAACTCAATAAAGAGAACAAGTAAAACGAAATTAATAAAAAATATTACGGCGGAAGAAAGTGTTTAACGGAATTTTGGTGTTTCTTTTCCTTATTTTTTTTTTTTTTTTTTTTGGTTATTATTGTTTTACTTAATATTTTGTGTGTGAACGATGGTTGCTTTTGGTGGTGTTGGTTTTGTTGTTGTTGTAGTAGTAATAGTTGCAGTAGTAGTAGTAGTAGTAGTAGTAGTAGTAGTAGTAGTAGTAATAGTAGTAGTAATAAGTATTATGTTTTCACTTCTTTTTCTTTTTCTTCTTTTTATTCTTCATGTTCTTCTTTTCCTTTTTTTTTTTGTTGTTGTTGTTGCTGTTGTTGTTCTACTTCTTGTGTTTTGATCATCATTATTATTACTACTATCAATATTATTATTAATATATCACTACTACTACTACTACTACTACTACTACTACTACTACTACTACTACTACTACTACTACTCTTACCACCACCACCACAACTACAACAACTACTACCACTGCTCCAATTACTTATGGATATATTTCTTTTACCTACAATCTTTACCTCGTTTCCCAGCCTCCCCGTCGTGGCCGTGATATCGTTACCCGAGAAGTTAATTCCATAGCCGCGGCAAAGAAAATACGACCCAAGCAACGGCGTAATTGTTCTTGTGTGTGTGTGTGTGGGGGGGGGGGGGGGGGTGGGGATGCAAGATAGGAGGGGGAGGGGATGAGGGGGGGGGGGCGTTGGTGGAGGATGTATTGGTGTGTTCTGGGTTATAATCGTGTTTGTGTGTGTGTGTGTGTGTGTGTGTGTGTGTGTGTGTGTGTGTGTGTGTGTGTGTGTGTCGGAAAGCTTAATCTTGTTGGTGTAGTTATTAAGGTATTTTTTTGTCATGTATTTTTTTTTTATATTGTATTCTCTGCTAAGTCATCTGTGTTTTTTATTATCTATCTTAATTTCGTCTTTTCCTTTCTAGTTTTTTCTTCGTCACTTCTTATTTTTATCCCATTTTTTCTGTTCCTTTCTTCAATTTATCTTTTGTTTGATCCTTCTCTTTCTTTCTCTAAATACCTTTCTGCGTGTTTTTGCTTTCCTTGTCCTTCCTTCCATCCGTATTTCTTGTCTTTCATCAGGTCAGTAGTTAGTTCTGGTATATATATTAATGCATTGTCCTTGGTGGAGGTCTGTACTCTCCGAACCTTCTGGCTATGTGTTTGTCTGTGTTTCTTATGCTCATGTCTATGTCTCATTTGTACATATATTTATTTTCATTTATCTTATCACACACACACACACACACACACACACACACACACACACACACACACACTAATTAAAGTTTCTCTACATCTTCGGTCCGTCATGTTACTCAAAGAATGAAAGCAAATTTGTCCTCGAAGATCTTTTACAGGAGGAGGAGGAGGAGGAGGAGGAGGAGTAAGTAGGCAGGTGGACACAGGGTTGAGTGGACCGAGATTGATGAGGTGGACAAGAAAAGTGATCTGTGTACCGAATAACCCACGTCACTCCCCCCTTTGCCCCCCCCCCCTTACCACGCACCCCCCTGACCCCTCACCCCCCTCACCCCCCATCCGTCTCCCCTTACAATACCCTCACCACTCACCCTTCCCACCCCTCACTACCCTCACCACTCTCCCTCTTTACCCCGCTCTACTTTTTTTTTTTTAATGAAGGGTATAGTCAGAAGAGGAAGTGGTTTAGTGACGAAGGTACAAGTAGGGGAGAAGGAAAGAAAATAGGAGTACCCATCACCTGTCTCCCCTCACAGTACCCCCATTTCACCCAAAACCTTAACTCACTCTCCCTTACTTTACTTCCCCTCCCTTATCCTACACGTAGTCCTTCCCTTCACATCTCCTTCGATCGCCCCTCCCTTGTCCCTTCACTATGTATCCTCTCCTTCCTTGTTTTTACAGTACAACTAATCACATCCCTCATCATCCCTCATTCCCCTCGTTCTCATTACCCTTCCTCATTTCCTCCTTTCCCTTCATTCCCCTCAAAACCACCGTATCCTTCCCCTCCACCATCCGTCTCCCCTCCTTCCCCTCTCATAACCATATCCTTCCCCTCCTACCTCTTTCTCTCCACTTCCCTCACCACCAAATCCTTTCTCTCCTTCTCTCCCTCATCCTTCTCACCCCATCCTTCCCCTCCTCCTCCCTCAGTCTTCTCTCTCTCTCCTTACCCTCCTAACCGCTCCCTCTTAAGTGTGTCAACTGGTCCCTTAGCGGTCTCCTTGTGGCGAGGGGAAGGAGAGGGAGAGGGGAGAGAAGGGAGGGAGAGGGGAGAAAGGGAGAAGGTTGTTATCCAAGTTCTGTATTCCTGCCCACGACTGAGTGTGTGTGTGTGTGTGTGTGTGTGTGTGTGTGTGTGTGTGTGTGTGTTAGTTCAAAGTTTCTGTGACACAAATTAATTCCTGTTTATTCATTTATGTTATGACTCTCTCTCTCTCTCTCTCTCTCAAAAACACATACACACACACACACACACACACACACACACACACACACACACTCACACACACACACGCAAACTTGCCTATCATGCTGAGAAGGGAGAAAAACAAGTAAGTAGGATATACAGACAGATAATTGCATATAAAAGTTTTACCCTGAAGCTAATGTTATGTAAATCCTCCTCAGACTGACATCCCCCCCCGCCCCACCCCTCGCGCGCGGAGCAAAGGAAATAGTTAAAATGAGAAGTTGTGTTTATTGAAGAGGAGGTAAAAATAACATTTCTATGAATATATATATGAGAGACACGAAGAAAATTACTAAAAGGAAAGTTGTATGTATTGAGTGAGTAAATAAAAGAAAAGGCAGTGAATATAAATGAAAGCTGTGTTTTGTGAAGAGGGTTAAAAAATGTCTATGAATATGTCTGTGAAAGAAATACGCTGAAAATGAAGAGAAGTGAAAACTGTATGTATGTATTGAGTTAGTAAAAGAAAAGTTCATGAATATGTGTACAAAAAAAACACAAATTAACGAAAATGAAAATGTACGTATAATTAGGGGGTTAAAAATAAGTTAATGAATAATGAAGGAACTAAAATGACGTAAGCATGTTGGGAAAGAAAATTAATCGAGAAAAAAATACTCGCCCATACTCTTGATAATCCCTTTATGAGTTTGAAAAGGAATACTGGGAAAAAAAAAAAAAAAAACGAAAATTAAGAAACTAGTGATGTAAGGACGTTATACAAGAAAAAAAAATTAATAAAAAGAAATTATTAGCCATCAACGAACATTCTCTAATCCCTTTACGATTTTGAAGGGAAAAAAAAAAGAAAAAAAAAAAACTAAAGTGATGTTAGGACGTTGTACAAGAAAACAAATACTAATAAAAAGAAATTACTCGCTATCGACGCCCATTCTCTAATCCCTTTTCGAGTTTGAAAGGAAGAATGCAACAAAAAATAGAGAAAAAAAACACGAAAATGAAGGAATTAAACTTATGTTAGGACGTTGTACAAGAAAACAAATATTAATAAAAAGAAATTACTAGCTATCGACGCCCATTCTCTTATCCCTTTACGAGTTTGAAAGGAATACTATAACAAAAAAATAGGAAAAAAACACGAAAATAAAGGAATTAAAGTGATGTAAGGACGTTGTACAAGAAAAAAATATTAATAAAAAGAAATTACTAGCTATTGACGCCCATTCTCTAATCCCTTTACGAGTTTGAAATTAATACTGCAACAAAAAATAGAGAAAAATACGAAAATAAAGTAACTAATGTGATGTAAGGACGTTGTACAAGAAAAAAAATATTAATAAAAAGAAATTACCTGCTATCGACGCCCATTCTCTAATCCCTTTACGAGTTTGAAAAGGAATACTACAACAACAACAGAAAAAGAATATCGATAATGAAGAAACTAAAGTGATCTAAGGACGTTATATGGACGCGATAAAACGTAAATACACTCATAGACGCAAGGAAAATTTATCCGTACGAACTTTAAGAATTGTAAAAGAAAAAGAACGACGAACAGAAAGTATATAGAAGAAAAAAAAACTTATAAAATAAAGAGTAGAGAAATAAATAAATAAATAAATAATAAAAAGGATAAAGAAAACACTAGCCACCAACGCCATTTACGATTTTGAAAGGAATAATGCAAAAAAAAACACTTAGGAAAATGAAGGAAATAAAGTGGTTAGCAAATTATATAAAGAAAAAAAAACATTAATAAATAGAGAGTAGGCCTATTAGCTATCAACGCCCATACGCAGATCCCAACGAGCTTTTTTATTAATCGCTTTACGAGTTAATGACTACATCCAACACATTAATTTTCTCTTAGTATGGCGCCAATAGACCAAGGAAATGCCGTAATTGGAGGTGAACTAATTTTGTAGTCCACTGATGGCGAAACACGTAAATAGGAGCTGCCGTGGGTGATTATGATGGTAATAATGACTGCCTTTACGAGCATCAACGTTAGAAAGAGGGATTGAGTGAGTGAGAGTTAGTGAGGAGTGAAGGAGAGAAGGAAGGAAGGAGACTTTACGAGAATCAACGTTGAGGGATTGAGTGAGTGAGAGTTATGGAGGAATGAAGGAAAGGAAGGAAGGAAGGAGACTTTACGAAAATCAACGTTATAAAGAGGGATTGAGTGAGTGAGAGTTAGTGAGGAATGAAGGAAAGGAAGGAAGGAAGGAGACTTTACGAGAATCAACTTTAAGAAGAGGGATTGAGTCAGAGTTAGTGAGGAAGGAAGGAAAGGAAGAAAGGAAGGAGACTTTAAGAGAATCAACGTTGAGGGATTAAGTGAGTGAGAGTTAGTGAGGAGTGAAGGAAAGGGAGGAAGGAAGGACCCTATACGAGAATCAATTTTAAGAAAGAGGGAAAGAGGGAGAGTTATGGAGGAAGGAAGGAAAGGAAGAAAGAAAGGAGACTTTAAGAGAATCAACGTTGAGGGATTGAGTGAGTGAGAGTTAGTGAGGAGTGAAGGAAAGGGAGGAAGGAAGGAGCCTATACGAGAATCAATTTTAAGAAAGAGGGAAAGAGGGAG
>NC_066512.1:21071288-21113788 GCF_024679095.1 Eriocheir sinensis
CTAACGGCGCCCGTGTCCCGAATGGCTCCTGCTATTTATTGGGGGGAGGGGGTTAGAGGGGAAGGGGTGGAGGTGGATGGGCTAGGGGGAAAGGATTGTGAATGGGTGTGGTGTGGAGGTGTAGGGAGGGGGGTAAGTGCGTGGGGAGGATGCTGGGGGAGGAGGAGGAGGAGGAGGAAGAAATGAAAGGTGTGGGAGAAAGAGTCTTTGTCGAGCATTAATGGGAGATAACATGATAATAATAATAATAATGATAATAATAATAATAATAATGATAATAATAATAATAATAATAAAGTGGAGAGGAACCGTAACACATTTTTTTTAATCTTTTCTCAAATAATTACATGTACCTTAAAAATATTTCCGTCAGTCGTTATGATACTACTACTACTACTACTACTACTACTACTACTGCTGCTACTACTACTACTACTACTATTACAACTAAGAAGAAAAAAGAAGAAAACTAAGGAGGAGAAGAATTAATAAGAGGAAAAAAACGAAGAAGATTAAGAAAAAGAAGAAGAAAGTGAATAAGAATCGTAACACTTTAATCTTTTCTTGGGGGGCTTCGTGGTGCAGTGGTTAGCACACGCGGCTCACAACCGAGAGAGCCCGGGTTCGATTCCCGGGCAGAGTGGAAAAATTTGGGCGGCTTTTCCGATACCCTACGCCCCTGTCCACCCAGCAGTGAATGGGTACCAGGTATTAATCGGGGGTTGTGTCCCGTCTCCTGGGATCTGTTCCCTTCTCCTATAATTCCTTCCCCTTCTGTCTCTCTTCGGCATATGACCACAGATGTTGCGCCGACTAAACGAAACTCTCCAACTTTTCATCTTTTCTCAAATACTAAACCTTCAATAAATATCCGTCAAGCGTTACATAATGACACTAATACTACAACTAATGATGATAATAATAACGAAATATGGTGATGCAATAACAATAATAATAACAACCCTCTGCACTTGACTGTTATCACCTCGCCGAACGCTTCATTAGCCCCGGGTTGTGTTACGGTCCGCCGCGCCGCTGCCGTCACTGCGTCATTTACATTCACGAGACGAGAATTGCCTGAACCGGCCAGGTAGATAGGTATACTTATTGTGATCACGCACCGCCCCCATCCTCCCCTGCTCACCTGTCTGTCTAATTAGCCGCCCGTGTGTGTGTGTGTGTGTGTGTGTGTGTGTGTGTGTGTGTGTGTGTGTTGTTCAGACATATATTTCCGCCATAATTAACAAGACGGAAGCATCGTAGCCACACAGGTAAATGAGGTGTGTGAAAGTGTGTGTGTGTGTAGGTGCGTCGGTTTTAGTATACCTGGCGGACTCCTTACCTGACTCCCTTCTCTCACCTGCTGCTCCTTTCCTCCATACCTCCCCTCCCCCCCCTTCACCTGTGTATGGTTAAGGCTCTCTCTCCTCTCGTTTGTCAGGTGTTTCTTATAGGTAAGGAGGACTTGATTTTCCCTTGCATATCATTCTTCCCCTTTCCTTTTTCTCCCTCGTTGTCGTATACTTCTTTTTCTTAATATTTCTTTCTCTCCTTCTGCTCTTGCTCCTTTTCCCTCTTTCCGGTTTACTTTACTTCCCATTTCCTGTTTACTCGTCTTCCCCTTCCCTCCCCCCCTTCTCTTTTTCTCTTAACTTTCTTCCGTTTTCACCCTTTAACACATTATTTTCTCTCCTCCTTTCTTCTTCTTCTTGTTCTTTTCTTTTCTTTTTCTTCTTCTTCTTCTTCTTCTTCATCTTCTTCTTCTTCTTCTTCTTCTTCTTCTTCTTCTTCTATTTGCTCTCATTCTCCTACTTCCTTTGCCCTTTCTTTTTATAGGGTGAATTTAGCAGCAGAAACAAAACAATACATATTTAAATTTCAAACCCCCCCCCCCCCCCCCAATCCACTGCCCCCCCAACCCCAACCCCTCCCCCCCCTACACACACCGAGCAAGAGGCGTCTGAGTAGAGTATTTAACGAGTGTCACACAAACATCATTATTATTCACACGCAGTCACGGTGTTTGGCGGCGGCGAGGGAGACGTGAGGGGAGGGAAAGGAGGGAAGAAAGGGAGGGGGCGAGAGGGGAGAGTAACCCTGACCCTTGTTATGCTTGTAGTTAATTGTGTGTTTGTTGTATTGTTTGCTGTGTGTTTTTGTTTTTGTCTTGTATTTTTGTAGTTTTTTATTGTTGCTTAATGTTTGTTTTTCTTGGGTGTTTTGAAATTTCGTGTTGTTTTTTTATTGTTGATGGTGTTTGTTTTTCTTGGGTGGTTTGAAATTTCGTGTTGTTTTTTTAATTGTTGATGGTGTTTGTTTTTCTTGGGTGTTTTGAAATTTCGTGTTTTTTTTTTAATTGTTGATGGTGTTTATTTTTCTTGGGTGTTTTGAAATTTCGTGTTGTTTTTTTATTGTTGATGGTGTTTGTTTTTCTTAGGTGTTTTGAAATTTCGTGTTGTGTTTGTTTTTATATCGATTCGTGAGTTTATGCTTTCTGTTTGTTTTAAGTGGTGTTTGTTTTGATGTTATTTTTCGAGTGTGTGTCTGTGTTTTATGTGGTTTCTTTTTTGTTTCCTGGCGTGTGATTGTCTCGTGCGCTTGTTTGTTTTATTGATTCGTGTTTTGTTTTGTTTTGTCGTGTGTGTGTGTGTGTGTGTGTGTGTGTGTGTGTGTGTGTGTGTGTGTGTGTGTGTGTGTGTCTTGTGTTTGTCGTATGTTTATTTGTCCATGTGTCCGTGCGTGTGTTTGTCTAGTGGGCTGTTTGTTTGTTTTCTGTGTTGTTTGTTTTGTCGTTTGTTGCCTGTTTTTTTCTTGTTTGTTTTAGCTTAAAGTATTTGTTTGTCCTCTGTTTTTTTATTCGTTTTATCTTTACTTGTCTGTCTATATTTGTCTTTGTTGTTGTTGTTGTTGTTGTTCCCGTTTGATGGTGTTTGTTTTTAAGTGTGCGTGTGAGTGTTTTAAGTGCGGGCGAGTAATTTAGTGTGGTGGTGGTGGTGGTGGCGGCGCATGGGTGTGTGTGATGTGTAGGTATTGTTTTAATGTGTTAAGTTTTGAATGAGGAGGAAAGTGGAGTATGTATCACTGTGTTGTTGTTATCTACTCTCTCTCTTCTCAGGGGTTTTCTTTTCCCTCCATTATTTTCTTTTTGTATCATCAACGTTGCCACCATCTTTTTATCGTTTATCATCATCTTCATCTTCGTTTTCTTTTTCCTCCATTATTTTCTTTTTGTATCATCAACGTTGCCACCATCTTTTTTTTCTCGTTTATCATCATCTTCATCATCGTTTTCTTTTTCCTCGATTACTTTCTTCTTCATTATCATCAACGTTGTCACCATCTTTTTTTCTTGTTCCCGTTTATTATTGCTATCTTCATTGTCGTTTCTTCATCTTGTTTTCTCTTTCTTCTGCGCCGCCTCCTCCTCCTCCTTTTTGTCTTCTTTGTCTTTTTTTTATTTCTTCTTTCTGGTTTTCGTTATCATCATCAATATCAACATCATCATTCTCTTCTTTTTCTTTTCTGTGTCATTCCCTCCTCTTCCTCCTCCTCCTCCTGTTCCGTTCTTCTGTTCCTCCTCCTACTTTTTTTCTTAGTTGTCTTCTTGTATTTTTTTCTTCTATTTTTCATTGCCATCGTCAATATTAACATCATCATTATTTTCTTCTTTCTTCTTCTTTTTTGTATCCTTTTCTTCTCCTCCTCCCCCTCCTTCTCCTTTCTTCTGCTCCTCTTCCTCCTTTTTTTCTTCTTTGTCTTTTTATATTTTTTCTTCTATTTTTCATTGTCATCATCAATAACATCATTATTTTCTTCTCTTCCTTCTTCTCTGTAGCACTTCCTCCTCCTCTTCCTTGTCTTCCTTCTCCTCCTCCTCCTCCTTCTCCTTTTTTTCTTATTTGTCTTTTTTTCTTCTTTCTGCTTTCTGTTATCATCAAAATCAACATCATCATTCTCTTCTTTTCTTCTTCTTCTCTCTAGCCCTTCCTCCTCCTCCTCCTCCTCCTCCTCCTCCTCCTCCTCCTCCTCTTCTTCCTCCTCCTCCTCCTCCACAGACGGGTAACACTTAAGCCTCATTCTTATTCTTTGTCCCTATTCTGTGCCTCTCCGTCTCCTTCCGGTCATTCATCATCCCGTGTGTGTGTGTGTGTGTGTGTGTGTGTGTGTGTGTGTGTGTTCGTGTGCGTGCCAGCTCGCCCCGGCTATCCGTTTTCTGTGAATAAGACAAATATTAAGCATTCTTCTCTGTATTCGGATTAGGGGGAGGAGGAGGAGGAGGAGGGAGAAATGGACTGAAGGAATATGAGGAGTGAAGGAGGGAGGGAGGGAGGGAAATAGATGAGATAGAAAGAAAGGAAAGGAGGGAAGGAAGGAGGGAGGGACAGAGTGCGTTAAGGAAGGAGGAAAGGAAGGAAGAATGGATGGAAAGAGTTCAAGGAGGAAGGAAAATAGGTGGAATACGAAGGAAGGGATGGAAGGAGTGATGGAGGAAGGAGGGAGGCAGAGAAAGAGTAAGTTAAAGGAGGGAGGGAGGGAGGGAAGGAGTGAGTGAAGGGAAGAGGAAGGGAGGAAAATAGTTGAGGCTATAGAAGGAGGGAGGAAGGGAAGGAGTGACGGAGGATGGAGGGAGGGGAAGAGGAAGGGAGGGAAATAGTTCAGCTACAGAAGGAGGGAGGAAGGGAAGGAGTGACGGAGGAGGGAGGGAGGGGAAGAGGAAGGGAGGGAAATAGTTCAGCTACAGAAGGAGAGAGGAAGGGAAGGAGTGATTGAGGAGGGAGATTGAGGGAAGGGAAGTCTTATACGGAAGGGAGGGAGGAAGGGAGAGGAAGTCTTACGGTGGAGGGAGAGAGGGAGGTGGAGTCTTTTGTCCGCGTGTGACGTTGGAGAGGAGCGCAGGGCAGTAGGTCGGAGGCATTACATCGTGGGCTGAAGGGGAGCGTTTTGACCTGTCCTCCAGCGGCCGTCGTGACCTCTCCGCGCCGGTGACTGACGACCCCCCATCCCCCCTATTCCTCGTCTTCCTTTTCTCTTCTTTCTCCTTTCTCTCTCTCTCTCTCTCTCTCTCTCTCTCTCTCTCTCTCTCTCTCTCTCTCTCTCTCTCTCTCTGCTATTCCATTCTATAGCTCTTTTCTTCTCTGTTATTTCATCTTTCTTTCCTCTCTTCCTCTCTTCCTCCTCCCCTTCTTTCTCTTCTGTTCTCTTTGCTCTTCCTTCCCTCCTTTTTATCTGTTTTTTCCCTTATTCCTTTCTCTGCCTTTCTCTGCTCTTCCATTCCATCTCTTTGTTTTCTATGTTCTTTCGTTCTTCCTTCCTTCCTCCCCTCCTCCTCCTCCTCCTCCTTTCTCTACGAAGTTCTCTGCTCTTTCCTCTTTCCTTACTTTTTTTCTGTTTTCCCTTCTTCCCTCTTCCGCATCTTCCTCTCCTCCTCCTCCTCCTCCTCCTTTATTCATTTATTTCGCGCTGTTCTTTTCTTCCTTCAGCTTGTCCTTTTTTTTTTCCCTTTGTTTTTTGCTTTTTAGAACTTCCCTTGCAATCTTCCGCCATCTGTATTGTTTTTGTTTTCCTTTCTTCTCCTTTTTCTAATTCATCTTTCTCCTTCTTTTGCTCTTCCTCCTCCTTCGTTACCACCATCTTCTCCCCCCGTCTTCTTCCCCTTGTCTTCCTCCTCCTCCTCCTTTCATCGGCCTTCCTCTCTGTTGTCTCATTCTACCTGTTTTTCCCTGTTCTTTTTTTCTTCCCTCTTTTCTTCATCTTCTCTTCCTCCTCCTTTCTCTGTCTTTCTTTCTGCTGTTTCCTCTTTCCTGTCTTTGTATCTGTTTCCCTTCCCCTCCTCCTCCTCCTCCTCCTCCTCCTCCTCCTCCTCCTCCTCCTCCTCCTCCTCGGTCCCTCACTTATCACTGTCCACATCGCCATTCTCTCTTCCACGACCCGCCAGTTAGTTACTTTTCTAACTGCTAAATGCCTCCGAGTTATCTCTCCTCCCTCCCCTCTTCTCTCTCCTCCTCCTTCTCCCCTCCTGTTCCCATCCATCTTCTTTTTCTTCGTTTCTTTCTCTTGTTTTGTTTCTTCTGATTCAACTTTTTTATTTTTTTATTTTTGTCTCCCTCTTTTTTTTATTCCTTCTTTTATTTTCACATTCATACTTTTGTTTATCATCTTTCTTCCTTTTTCAATCTTCTATCTTTCTTTTCCTCTTGTTTCATCTTTTTCCTCCTCCTTTTTTTTTCTTTTCTTCCCTCCTTTTGTTCTCTTGTTTTACCTCTCTCCTCCTCCTTCTCCTCCTCCTCCTTCTTTTCCTATTATATTCCTTTTCCCTTTTTCCTCCTTTTTCTCCTTCCGTTTCCTCTTGTTTCACCTGTTTTCCTTCTCTTCTTCGTCTTCTTTCCTTCCCTTTCTTTTCTTCTCCTTTTGTTTCACTCCCCTTTTCCTCCTCTTCCTCCTTCCGTCCCTTCTTGTTTCACCTTTTTTTCCCTTTTCCTCTTCCTTATTCCGTCCCTTATTTCCTTCTCGTATTGTTTCATCTTCCTTCTCCTCTTCTCCCCCTCCTCCTGCCGTCCGTTCTGTTGCCTCCTCTTCCGTGTTTCCAAGCTTCCTCGTCCCTCTCCGACAGTCCCTAAGAGATGGCGCTGACTGTTACTTTTCGGATGTTTATTGTTCTTCTCATTTGATTTTACTCCGACGGGGAATTCTGCAACGGCTCAGTTTGGGAATGGTCTGTCTGTCTGCTTGGCGTTGCTCCTCCTCCTCCTCCTCCTCCTCTTCTTCCTCTTCTTCCTTCTTTTTTATCTTCTTCCTTCTTTCCTTCTTATCGGTTGTTCCCTGTTCCCCCTTCGTTCTTTTTTTTTCTCTTTTTCGTTCCTGTTGCTACTTACCTTATTTTCTTCTTTACCTCTACATTGTTTGTTTTCTTCCTTCCTTCCTGTTTTTTTTTCCTGCCCTATCTCTTCCTTGCTTCCTTTCTTCCTTCTTGCCTCTCTTGCTTCTTTCCTTCCTTCCTTTTCCCTTCTGCCCTTCTTTTTTCCCTACCTCCTTGTTTTTCCTCATTTTTTCCTTTCTTTTTCTCGTTTTTTCTTCCTTACTTCTTGCTTTCCTTTTTCCACGTTCGTTTCCTCCTTCCTTGTTTCCTTTTTTCCTTTCCTTCCTGCCTTTTTGTCCTCCTTGCTTCCTATCTTCTCTATCTTTTTTGCTTCGTTCCTTTCCTCTTCTCTATACTCCTTGTTTCCTTTGTTTTCCTTTACATTTTTCCCCTACTTTCCTTCTTTCCTTCCTTCCTTCCCCCCTCCATATATGTTCCTTCACTTTTTCCTCTTTTATGTTTTTCTTTCCTTCCTTCCTTCCTTCTCTTTCTCTTCTCCCCATCTTCATTCATCTGTCACCTCATCTACCGTCTCTTTTTACTCCCTCCTCTCCCCTCTTCTCTCCCTTCTCATTCACCCTTCATCGCATTGTTCCTTCACCTTCTCCCTTTGTCTCCTCTCCCTTACATACCAACAATGCTTAACTCTCCTCACCTTTTTCATAATTTCTTTCCGCTTGAATATACTCTTGACTCTCTCTCTCTCTCTCTCTCTCTCTCTCTCTCTCTCTCTCTCTCTCTCTCTCTCTCTCTCTCTCTCTCTCTCTCTCTCTCTCTCTCTCTCTCTCTCTCTCTCTCTCTCTCTCTCTCTCTCTCTCTCTCTCTCTCTCTCTCTCGACACCTTTGCACACCTTTCTTGCACCTGTCTTCTCCTCCTCCCCCTTTCGTCACGGCCTCCCCCTCGTACATCAGGTAGCAGCGCCCAGGCCGAATTGATCTCTTATTTTCCTCGATTAAGACGCCGAAGGTTTTCCTGTAGCGCTGTAGAAGGGAGGGAAAGGGGGAAGTGGGAGAGGTGGCGGGGGGCGGCGGTGGTGAAGGTGGGGATGGATGTAGTCAGTTAGAGGAGGAGGAGGAGGAGGAGGAAGAAGAAGAAGAAGAAGAAGAAGAAGAAGAAATGGTATAGAGAGAGGTGAAGAGCCTTTGAGTGGGAGAATCTTGCATTTATGGTTGTCAGTAGTAATGATTTTGTTGTTGATTACGTGTGTGTGTGTGTGTAAACGACTCATAATGTTTTTTTTATATTAACCTAAACTCTCTAACACAGCGGAAACTTCTTTATAATGAACTACACAACGAAGCAAACTTCATAATGATAATGAAGCACCACACGCGGTAAAAAAATTCCATAGGGTTTTCAGTGATGCAAGTTAAGACCAAGAGAAAGCAGAAATGGAGGAATGCAAGGAAGAGGGGAAGAGCAGGAGACAGAAGGAGGAAAATGAAATGCAAAGAAATCGTAATGGAAGAGAAGGAAAACGAGAGAGTTGACAGAGGTAGATTTGGAGGAGGAGAAGGAGGAGGGAGGAAGGAAGAATGGAGGAAAGAGTAAGGAGAGGGGCGTGCAAGGGTCTATCTTTATGGGTAAGATAGATCTAGGTAACGTGAAATCCTCCTCCTCCTCCTCCTCCTCCTCTTCCTCCTTCTCTTCTTTAATTTCTTCTCTTCCTTCCTTCCGTCCTTCCTTTCTCCCTTCCTTCGTTCCTATCTTTCTTGTTTCCTATTCTCCTCCCTCCTTTCTTTTTATCCTTATATCCTTTTATCCTTTTTTTATCCTCCTTCTCCTCCTCTTCTCTAATTTCTTCCCTTCCTTCCTTCCGTCCTTCCTTTCTCCCTTCCTTCGTTCCTATCTTGTTTCCTATTCTCCTCCTTCCTTTCTTTTCATCCTTTTATCCTTTTTTATCCTCTTTATCCTCCTCCTCCTCTTCTCCAATTTCTTCTCTTCCTTCCTTCCGTCCTTCTTTCCTCCCTTCCTTCGTTCCTATCTTTCTTGCTTCCTATTCTCCTCCCTCCTTTCTTTTTATCCTTTTATCCTTTTATCCTTTTTTTATCCTTCTTCTCCTCCTCTTCTCTAATTTCTTCCCTTCCTTCCTTCCTTCCGTCCTTCCTTTCTCCCTTCCTTCGTTCCTATCTTGTTTCCCATTCTCCTCCTTCCTTTCTTTTCATTCATCTTGTTCATCTTTTTTCACTCTCTTCCAAACCACCTTCCATTTTCATTCTCCCCTTTCCTTCCATATTACTCCCACCACCATATTCCACCTTCCCTATACTCCACACCTTCTCCTTACTCTCCATCTCCTTCCTTGTACTTCCTCTCCACCTCCTCCTTCGCTTGAGCCACCATATCCTTCATCCTCGGCCGGCTAGGAAGGATTAATTACGGAGAGCGGCGGCAGAGGGAGAGATGGCAGGAGGGGAAGGAAGGGGGGCGGGAGACAGCAAAGGGGGGTGGGGTGAGGCGGCATGGGGGGCAGTGAGGGGGGGGGGTAGCATGACCATCCCTCACGAGTTTTCTGTCCCCAAATAGGTCATCGGAGTAAGTGATCGACGAGGATAAATCAAACACGACTCTAATTAACTTGTGTCAGCGGCGGCGGCAGTTTGGGAAGATGGCGGAGAGAGAGAGAGAGAGAGAGAGAGAGAGAGAGAGAGAGAGAGGGAGAGGGAGAGGGTGAGGGAGATTGTTTTGATTATGTAAAGAAAAAAAGAAAAGATGCATTTTAAAAGAGAATGTTGTGAGAAATAAAGGATGAAGAAAGGAATAGAAGCGAAAAGGAGGGTAACAGAGAGAGAGAGAGAGAGAGAGTAGAGTTTTGACGGTGACACGGGATTAAGAGATGACGCAAAGTTCGAAGGAAAGGCTTGTGGGCTTAGGAAGAGATATTCAAGCTTTTTATTCTTTTTACCACTGAGAGAGAGAGAGAGAGAGAGAGAGAGAGAGAGAGAGAGAGAGAGGGAGGGAGGAGTATAAAAAGCTTAATCCTGTCAGTTTAGTTTACTCTCATCACCTCGCCGTAAAAATACCCGGAAAAAATCGGGCCGAGTAACCGAGGAGGCGGCGGCGGACACCTAACTTCCCCTTAAACAGCCGCCAAGTTTGGGTAAACAACGCCACGAATATTGAGTTTTACGCCGGACGACTTAACTTTGAGGCGAGGAGGAGGAGGAGGAGGAGAGAGGGAAGGATTGTGATAAAAAGAGAGTAGAGAACAGTTGAGTAGAAAGGAAGGGCGAGAGGAAGATTTGGAGGAGGAGGAGGAGGAGGAGGAGGAGAGAGGGAAAGATAGAGATAAAAAGAGAGTAGAGAACAGTTGAGTTAAAGGGAAGGAAGAGAGGAAGAGTTGGAGGATGAGGAGGAGGAGGGAGCTTTATGACAGAAGAAGAGATTTAAGGATAGAAATGAAAGTAGAGAAAACAGTTGAGTGCAAGGAAAGGAAAAGAAGAAAAGTTGGGGGTGGGTTGAGGGAATGAGGAGGGAGGCTTGAGGATGAGAATGTAGGAGAGGGATGTACACCTTCCCTACCTACCTCTATACATACTTACACACCTGACTACATACATACAGAGAGAGAGAGAGAG
Source organism: Eriocheir sinensis (assembly GCF_024679095.1). NCBI lineage: Eukaryota > Metazoa > Arthropoda > Malacostraca > Decapoda > Varunidae > Eriocheir > Eriocheir sinensis. Next base: position 21,081,724 of record NC_066512.1, read on the forward strand.
ACAGACAGACAGACAGACAGACAGACAGACAGACAGAGAATAATCGAGTGAGCATCAGAGCTAATACGCATGACTCGTAATTAACAGACTAATTGACTGAATGATCGATTAATTATTTGAACTATTTAAACAACGAATTGACTTCATATATAACTAATTCATCGAGTATACCTGCATGAACATCTACCTGCTTGGCCATCACCTGGAGCATGACGTCATTAAGTATTATGAGTCATGCTAATATCCGTTCCTACCTGTATCGAGTGTGGAGAGAAATACGGCAGGTGAGGGCAGAGCGAATATATGGGGCACTTTCTTATTTTTTTTTTTTTTATTCATATCAGAGACGCATGGCCGCCGGGGGAATAAGGTAAAGCGGGAATGGCCATTGATATAATATTTCCTGCGGGCCGGCGCGGGGAGCGGGGCGTCGGGGAAGGTTTACGATGCGCTACGACGCCGTATCTCACTATAGCTGCTGGTGGGCGCCGCTGTAAATACCTTTTATTAAACACTATACCTCTCTGCCCTGTTTATTTATTCATGTGTGTATTGTGCGCCAGCCAGCCAGCCACTCCTTCAGCCAGCCAGCCAGTCCCTCAGCCAGCCAGCCAGCCAGTCACCCAGTCCCTCAGCCAGCCAGCCAGTCCCTCAGCCAGCCAGCCAGTCTCCCAGCCAGTCAATCAGTCAGCCATCCCATTCCCCCTGCCAGCCAACCAGCCAGTCCCCCAGTCAGTCAACTAGTCAGTCTTCCAGCGAGTCCCCCAATCAGCCAAACAACAGTCACTCAGCCAGTCAGCCAGTCCCCCAGCCCCCCATTCAGTCATCTAGCCACCCGACCAGCCAGCCAGTCACTCACTCAATCAGCCAGTCAGTCAGTCAGCCAGTCGTTGTGTAGATCTCTCATCCAGTTCTCCCATGTCCCTTTTCATAATCCAGTCAGTCAATGCCTCCTATCACTCAGTCCCATATCCCTTTCAATCTCCCAATGAGCCTATCAGTGCCAGTTAACCAGACCGTCCTTATGTTTATCATCCAGCCAGCCAGCAAGCCAGTCAGTTGGGTTGCTAGTTAGTCAGCCAATCAGTCGTGTAGCCACTTAGCCAGTCAGCCAATTGAGCAGGTCTGTCATCTAACCTGTTAACCAATCAATCAGCCACTCTGTCAGGTATTCAAGTTCTTCCTGCCTCTCCACGTCGTCTGGCCACTCATCGTCTCTTTGGCAAGGCTCGCACTGCCCATGTCACCCAGGCCTTGGCGGGGAGAGTTTGCAGTGTCCTCGCCGCGGCCTGGATGGGGACGGGTGTAATAAGTGACAATTGCATTACGTCTGTGCGTCATTCGCGGGGAGTTGCCAGGAATCGTGCAGTGTTTTGTGGCTTCCTCGCCGCATCGCTAATCGAATTATTTTGGGTCATTGGTGGCGCTCAACTGAGACCCTTTGATGGCGCCCGCTTTGACTTTTAGTGAATGTTTCGTTTGGGGGAAAAAAATGCGATATAGTTCAGAATTTTTATCTGTTTTTTCTTCTCATAAATTTGAACTCTTCCCGAAGTAGATAACACACGCGCTGCTTTAACCCGGTAGCTGCGGGGGTCATGTTTCTTAGGTTAGGTTAGGTTAGGTTAGGTTAGGTTAAAGGCCCCTCAAAGTAAAATAATGAGAAAGAATCATCACTCACGCAAACCATTTCATAATATATATCAACGCATGTGTGATCAGTTTATGCATCATCTATTTTGGGAGGTTTATATCATGGCACAAATTTGGCCCATCGCTGGTACACGGTAAAGCCGCAAATTTGGCCCGTCGCTGCTACCGGGTTAACGAAGAGTGAGTCCGTCCATGGGCTGAGTGCTGTGCTACCAGAACGATCCCTACTGGGTGTGATTTCTCTTTCATTCGTGTGCACCTCCCTAAAAACAAGCAACACGTGGTATCTTAGCGAAAACGTATCGCATATGTTTGGTAGTGTTTGTTTGTTTTACGGAAAAGAAAATAACTCAAGGCCAATAAACAAACAAAAACAAAAAAAAAGTCCGCTAAACACTTCTCCTGCATAAGCAAACAGTTGTAATGGTGGGTTTGTTAATATCTTAGCGGCGTATATCTCTGTGATCTTTACTTACAAGCCTCTTAACAATTTCAGTGTCTCTAGTATAAAAAAAAGAAGACTCAGAGTGCCGTATTGCTAAACATTTCGTCGCCCAAGTTCACATAATTGACAAGGCTTTCGCAGGAGTTTGGGACATTTCCAGGATTAGTTTTATGTGGGTGGTAGTTTGATCCCTCTTCTGTACCGTGAACCTAAAGAAACACTCATTAGAACCTGATTAACCCCTTCTTTAACCTTTAGAAATAGCTGATATGAAAAGCGAAAATGTCTTATGATACCGACAAGTGTGTTTTCTGTATCGTTGAAATGGTGAATGTAATACTATTGGATTTTGTTAATATCAGTGTATATCTGTGGTCTTTAGTTACAGGCCTCTTTGCAGCCTCAGTGTCTCTAGCAAAAAAATAAATAAATAAAGAGAAAGAATGAGGGTGTTTTCTGCAACTTGGATATCGTCAACAATAAAATCAACGTTCAAGTTCATGGTTCTTTGATGGTGTGTGTGTGTGTGTGTGTGTGTGTGTGTGTGTGTGTGTGTGTGTGTGTGAGAGAGAGCGCGAGAACCCGTGAGAGAGAGAGAGAGAGAGAGAGAGAGAGAGAGAGAGAGAGAGAGAGAGAGAGAGAGAGAGAGAGAGAGAGAGAGAGAGAGAGAGAGAGAGAGAGAGAGAGAGAGAGAGAGAGAGAGAGAGAGAGAGCAGTAATTACACGGGATCAGTGTCTGGCAGGAAGGGTCTTGCGCTGCCGACAATTAAGCGGATCAGGGTTCGAGGCGGACGCGGACGAGATGCTGTTGTTGTTGTTGTTGTTGTTGTTGTTGTTGCCCTTGATATTATTGCTGCTATTACTCCTTTATTACTGTTGTTGTTGTTGTTGTTATCGCTTCTTCTTTATCCCCTTCATCATCGTTATCATCTTTTTTTTTCTCCTTTCGTCATCATCCTTCCTCTTATTCCTGTCACGTGGGATTTTAACTTCACTATGACCTCCTCTTCTTCCTCCTCCTTCATCTCTACTTTTTTCTCCTCCTCCTCCTCCTCCTCCTCCTCCTTCTCCTCGCTAACAGTCCCATTCCCAGTACCCTCGCGGACAGCCAAGTGCTCCCCCTCGACCCCTACAGCCATTCCCGAGACGATGGAGGAGGAGGAGGAGAAGGAGGAGGAGGAGGAGACATTCAGCTCGGATTAGGGATCATTTTCCGCTTTTTCTTTCCATTCTGTTTCATTTTAATGTTCTTATGCCCTTCTCCTCTTCGGCCTCCTCCTCCTCCTCCTCTTCCTCTTCTGCTTCGCGTTTTCTTTATTTTTCTTGCTTTTCTTCTTCTTCTTCTTCTTCTTCTTCTTCTTCTTCTTCTTCTTCTTCTTCTTATTATTATTATTATTATTATTATTATTATTATTATTATTATTATTATTATTATTATTATTATTATTATTATTATTATTATTCATGGTAAAGTTTTCTTCTTCCTAATCTATTGCCTTTTCATCATCATCATCATCATCTTTTTTTTTTTTTCATCTGTTACTTTTATTGTTTCTTCTCTATCCATCTTTTCCTTTATGAGAGAGAGAGAGAGAGAGAGAGAGAGAGAGAGAGAGAGAGAGAGAGAGAGAGAGAGAGAGAGAGAGAGAGAGAGAGAGAGAGAGAGAGAGAGAGAGAGAGAATGATTGTTGTCGGGGGCAACGTAGAGACTGTAAAGCTAATAAATGCGCGCACACACACACACACACACACACACACACACACACACACACACACACACACACACACACACACTCTCTCCCAACTCCCCCTTCCTCCCCCCCTCCACTTCCCCCCCACTCCCCCACACACTCCCCCACACACAGGATCAGCCCATACATACACGAGTGGTTTCCGTTGCCTCATTAAGCCCGAAGACCAATTAGGGGCAGGTGGGCGGCTCATTAGGTAGTAGTGGGACCCGCGCGCCGCCACTCGTGCTCGCGGGGAGGAAGGAAGGGGAGATTATTGCTGGAGAAAGGCGGGGCGGGGGGTTGAGGGGGGAAGGAGACTATTGCAGAAGATCTTGGGAGGTAGGGGTTAGGGATTAGGGGGTAGCTAGCGGAGATGGGGGTAGAGGTTCTAGAGTGCATGAATGATTTGAGGGGGAGGTTAATATTGCTGGGGATTTGGGTAGCTGGGGGAAGCATGGTGGAGGGGGGTAGACTGGAATGGGGGGGAAGGTTAAGGAAGTATAGGGAGGAATTGTTATGGTCGGGTATTGATTCTGAAGTGCATATGAATTAGTGTGTGTGGGGGTTCAATTACTGGAGATTGGGGGTGATTGGGGGGCAGAGGGGGGGGTAGATGCATATGGGGGGATGGTTAAGGAAGTAGGGGTGAAGATGAAGGAGTTGGGGGGGAGGGGGACTGGGGTATTGGTTTTGGGGTGTTTGAATGATTTGAGGGGAGGTGTTACTCACGTTGGGGATTGGGGTGATGGGGTGCTTGGAGGGGTGAATATGAGGGATTGCTAAGGAGGTAGGGATGAGAATAGAGGAATTAGGGAGTTTGGGGTTGGGGTATTGGGGAGGTGATGGGGGGAAGGAAGGGGGAAGAAGGAATGGAAGGGGAGTGAAAGCTGAGGTTGAAGGGGTGAGATTCGTGTGAGGGAACGTGGAGGAAAGAAAGGGAGCAAGAGGAAACACGGAGGAGGAGGAGGAGGAGGAGGAGGAGGAGGAGGAGGAGGAGGAGGAGGAGGAGGAAAAAAGAAGGAGGAAGTTAGGTAGCCATTGTCCTCAGTGAATATCGGAAAGTTAATTTGGGGGAAACGAAAATAAAAAAAAAAGAGAGGGAGAAAAAAATCGCATAATGGCTTAATTTTTTTCGCGGTCTCTGATGAAAAAAAAAAAAAAAGAGAAAGAAAAGTCGAATGGATTTTAGACTAGTCAGGTGTGTGCGCTCTTTCGCCGTCCCAAGGTGCGCTGCGGAACACTTTAATTAACCTGTTCCCTTTTTTTATGTATTATTTTTATCTGATATTTTGTTCCTGTTTGCTTTTTCTCCTCTTCGTGTTTGTTTCGAGTCTGGTCCGCGTGCTGTCCAGGTGTTTGTATTGCCTTCGTTTCCCTCGTGTGTGTGTGTGTGTGTGTGTGTGTGTGTGTGTGTGTGTGTGTGTGTGTGTGTTTGTTATCCTTTTGCTATTTCTCTTTGAATATTTAAGGCTGCTGTATGATTTTTTGTGGGCTTTTCATTTTTATTTTATTTTTATTTTTGTTCTTCCAGTTTTCTTGTTCTTTCTCTTCTTTTTTTTCTTTCTTTTCTTCTTTTTCTTTCTTTTCTTCTTTCTCTTCTTCTTCTTTCTCTTCTTCTTCCTCTTCTTCTTTCTCTTCTTTTTCTTCTTCTTTCTCTTCTTCTTTCTCTTCTTCTTTTTCTTTCTCTTTTTCTTCTTCCTCTTCTTCTTCTTCTTCTTCTTCTTCTTCTTCTTCTTCTTCTTCTTCTTCTTCTTGATATGCTTCTGGAATATCTTTTATGGGGTTCTTTTTGTGTGTTTTTCTTGCCCTTGTTTGTTTTTCTCCTTTGTTTTGCTCGTATTTCTTTGTTTTTGTTGCGCTAGTACGTTGCTATGTCCGTGACCTTGCTTTCGTTACTCCTCCCTTTCCAGTTTTATTTTTATCATTATTTTCTTTCCTCTTAGTGTCACACCTTCTAATGTTTGACTGAGGACTTATCATCATTACTCTCAAAATTAGTCATCTATCCACCCGAAATTGACCTCTCTTTTGACCACTCTTCACTTTCATCTTTTTGTAGGAGCAGCGTACTGTATAGCGGGCATTTTTCTACCCTTTTTTATGCCCTTGAACTGTTTCCTTTCCTGTAAAAAAAAAAAAAAAAGTCAGTCCGCCGCCATTTGCTGCGTTAACATAAAAGAAAAATGGGTCATGCGCCGCCACGAATCATGTTTTTTCTAAAGAGCTTCGTCACACCTGATACACCTTTACCTCTGTCCCTTGCAGGTGAGGCTCAGGTGACGTGGGGGAGAAAGTATGCATGAATTAGCCCACTGTGAATTAACCTTTTACGTCAGTCCTGATATCAACCCGTCTGTTACGTCACCCTGCCGCTGCGATCTTGCCTTCTCCTCCTCCTGCCTCTTCCTCCTCCTCCGCCTCCTTCATATAAATTCCTTACTTGTATTTGCCAGGATCATCTCTTCCACCTCCTCATCTTCTCAGTTTCTTTTGTTCTTGTTCTTGTTCTTGTTCTTCTTCTTTTTATTCTTCTTGTTCTTGTTCTTCTTCATTTTCTTCTTGTTCTTGTTCTTCTTGTTCTTGTTCTTGTTCTTCTTCTTCTTCTTCTTCCACCCCTACATTACCTCATCCCTCCATGTCGCTTCTGCATCTTCATCCTTCACTCCTGACCTACTTTTCGAACCGCGCAACTTTTCCTTCATATCATCGTCCTTCAGAACCACCTTATCATCATTCTCTCTCTCTCTCTCTCTCTCTCTCTCTCTCTCTCTCTCTCTCTCTCTCTCTCTCTCTCTCGCTCTCGCTCGCTCTCTCTCGATGACCTCGCCAAGCTGGAAAGTGGAAACGATAAGTAAATATTAGTCGAGTACACACACACACACACACACACACACACACACACACACACACACACACCAGTAAATATGGATGTGCCAATCGTTTATTTTGCATTAGTTGTTGACCTCAAAACTGAACACCACCGCCACCACCATCACCACCTTCACCATCACCACCACCACCACCAAATTTCTCGAAGTCTTTTATTAATGAGTTTGTTTTCCCTCCCACAGGTAAGCGCGTGAGTGCGTGAGTTGCCCTTCACCTGCAGGAATCCAGGTGAGGAGAGGTGCTTAAGGTGTTCCGGGAGGAGGAGGAGGAGGAGGAGGGGGGGGAGGTCGTGGGAGTGTCAGGTGGAGGTAATGGCAGCAGGTGGAGTTAAAAGTTGGTGGTTCTTGACAGGTTTGCGGAGGTGGGTGTTTAGGTGTGTGTTTAGTGGAGGTCAAAGTTGCAATAGTGGTAGTGGTAATGGTAGTAGTAGTAGTAGTAGTAGTAGTAGTAGTAGTAGATGGTTTACCTGTTATCTTATGAAGGATGTTTTTTCCTCATTGGTTACACTTTCCACTTCATCTCCTCTCTCCTCTCTTCTCCATACCCTTCTTCTCTTTCTTCATGTCCCTTTCATCAGTTCCTCACCCATCTTTACCATCTCCTCCCGTCCTTCCATCCACCTATTTTCTTTCAATCCCTTCCTGCAGTCATTTACGCATCTCCTCCAACCCATCTATCTATCCTCCACATCAGGTCTTGTTTCCTTATATCAGTTTTCTCTCCTACCTGTCATTCACTCTCCTTTCCCCTCCATACCTCCTCCACTTTCCCCTCCATACCTCCTCCTCCTCCTCCTTTCCCTCCTTTGATGGGTGTCTGGGCGTAACGCACTAATTGGCGTCGACCCATTCACGGCCAGGCAGGTAAGGCGTCAGGTGTGTGTGTGTGTGTGTGTGTGTGTGTGTGTGTGTGTGTGTGTGTGTGTGTGTGTGTGTGTGTTCTTGTGTCAAAAATTTTTTTTCTGATGCGAATTCTTGTTTAAATTGTTTTGCATCTTTACGCTCGTTTTGAATTTGCTTTTAAGAGGGTAAGTTTTGTTTGTGTTATTGTATTTTAACGTTATACTTTTACTTGTCTTGTTTCCGTTCTCAATCGCCTCTACGACTTTTTTTTTTTTTTTTTTTTTTTTTTTGCATCAGAGGACACGGCTCAAGGGCAATAACAAGAGAGAAAAAAAGCCCGCTACTCGCCGCTCCTATAAAAGCTAAAAGTAAAGAGTAGCCAGTATATAAAAGTAAAGAGTATTTTGAAGTCCGTTTTTTATTGATTGGCATTCATTGTTTACTCTATCATCTTCGCTCTGCATTTTCTTTATAATTTCAGCGTTTTTTGTACTGTGAATTATTTTTCCTTTATGCACGTCGCGTTTTCACTCTTCATATTTCACTTCGGTAACGTTTATCTTCTCTATTTATTTCCCCTCATGCTTCTTTATCAGTCTCTTTGCCACATCCTTAATACGTGACTTTCTCCATCTTCTCCTTTGCCCATTTCGCTGCCCTTGCCTCTCTTTGCTCTGTACCGCGCGTTTCCCCTCCTCCTCCTCCTTCTCCTCCTTCTCTTCCTCCTCCTCCTCTTCCTCCTCCCTTCTCTCCTTCCTTCGTGCCTTAGGTATGACCACGAATAATCCTTCCCGCTTATGAGTTGACCCTCCTCGTTTTTCCCTCCCCTTCCTTCTTTGCCTCACCCTCCCGCCTATTAGCAACCTCCCCCCACCCTCACCTTCGTCTCTCTCTCTCTCTCTCTCTCTCTCTCTCTCTCTCTCTCTCTCTCTCTCTCTCGTTAAGTAATTTTCTATATATCAATGCCATTTGCCTTTTATTTCGGCATTCTGTTTCTTTCCTCTATTTTTAGCACCCCGATCGTAGGCTATTTTCTCTCCTTTTTACATCATCGTCGTGGATTACCTTTCAATCGCTTTGCATTAGGCTATTGAATTATAATATGATGACTATACTTCCTTTTCTTCCTTCGTCTATATTTTTAACCTTCCTTTCAGTCACCGCATTTATTTATTTCATTATTTTTTTTCATTTACGTATCTTCCCTCATGGACAACAACAATCAGGTATTCCTCTACTCAGTCTACTTGATAATATTTGTACTTAACTTTTTTTTTTGGGGGGGGGAGGTATATTAATGTACAGTATAATTTTTCAATGCATAGTTCTTTCCCACACCAGACAATTGTTATGCATTTCAACGTATATTTTTTTTTTTTCCCCCTTGTGCAAATTTGAATGCGGTTTTGAGTGGGGAAAAAATACTTGCTTCTGTGAAATGACGAAGTGTGTGTGTGTTTGTTTGTTTGTTTGTGTGTATGTGTTTGGATGCTGAGAGAGAGAGAGAGAGAGAGAGAGAGAGAGAGAGAGAGAGAGAGAGGGAGAGGGAGAGAGGCAGAGAGAGAGATTTTTCAAGGGATAAAACCACGCCACTCCGCCTTACATACAATCTTTATAATATCGCGGCGTAAAGCAAAGGAAGGAAGGAGGAGGAGAAAAGTAAAGCAGGAGGAGGCGTAATAAAGCACGATAATAAAACAGGGAAGAAGAAGGGAGAGGCAAGGCGATCAAACCGAGCGTATAAGAATGAGAAAAGTGTGCTGGAAAATGAAAAAAAAAGAAGAAAAGGAGAATAAAGAAAGAGAAAGAGAACAAGGCAAGGATGATGTACAATTATATAAAGCAAGAGAGGTGAAAGTGTGCGAGAGAGAGAGAGGGAGAGAGAGAGAAGAGAAGAGAAGAGAAGAGAAGAGAAGAGAAGGAAAGGAAAGGAAAGGAAAGGAAAGGAAAGGAAAGGAAAGGAAAGGAAAGGAAAGGAAAGGAAAGGAAGAGAAGAGAAGAGAAGAGAAGAGAAGAGAAGACAAGACAAGACAAGACAAGACAAGACAAGACAAGACAAGACAAGACAAGACAAGACAAGACAAGACAAGACAAGACAAGACAAGACAAGACAAGACAAGACAAGACAAGACAAGACAAGACAAGACAAGACAAGACAAGACAAGACAAGACAAGACAAGACAAGACAAGACAAGACAAGACAAGACAAGACAAGACAAGACAAGACAAGACAAGACAAGACAAGACAAGACAAGACAAGACAAGACAAGAGAGGAAAGAGAGCAAAAGGGAAAAATGCCATACAATTGAATAAAGAAGACATAAAAGTGTGCCGTGAAATTGAAAAAGAGGAGCAAGAGAAGGAGAACAAAGGAAGGACGATATACAGTACACAATAAACCAAGAGATGAAAGAATAGAGCAGAAATAGAGCGGAAGGAAAGAAAAAAAACGACCATAGAGAAGAATAAGAGAAACAAATATAACGAAGGATCTTAGATAATTTCAAACAACAGAGTATAGAAAGAACTTACATAGAAAACGGAATAAAAGACCAGAATAAGATAATAAAAGATAAAATCCGTGTTATTGAATGTATGGGCACCTCAGTTTGCCTACTTGAAAAGCCTGTATTAGAAGTTGCTTGGATTTTCTCCCCTCCTCTTCCCCTTCTTCAACCTCATCCTCTCCCTTCTCCCTTCTCCCCTTCCCTCCCCTACTTCCTATATCAACCCCACCCTCTCCCCTTCGCTCCCCTACTTCCTATATCAACCCCACCCTCTCCCCTTCCCTTCCCTACTTCCTATTTCACCCCTTCCTCTCCCTTCTCCCTTTCCCCCGTCTCCTCCCTTCCCCCTCTCTATCGTTACCCTGCATACTTCACCCCTTCCTCCCCATTCCTCCCCTTTACCTTCCATCTCCCTTACCGCGACTGTTTTGTGATCCTGGTGATAGTTTTACACGACTTTTGCATATTGAACGGGAACATCCCCAGGAATAGTTCGAATTGGAGGAGTCCGGTACTTTTAATCATATGAACCTAAGTGTCATGGTTGTAAAGACTGAATAAATGAGAAAAGAAAATATAGGAAAAATAAAGAAATAAAAAAAGAAGAGATTGAGTAAATGAATGAAGAGAAATGAAAAACAAAAACAAAAATAAAGATAAAAAGAAGAGAATGAGGAAGTAAATGAACAGAAATGAAATAAGAGTAGCGTTTTTTGCCGCCGAGTCTGTCATGCCAAAGTGAGGTCATCCCCAAAAAATAGGAAAGAGGTGCCTGGGTGGGGTCATTCTTGCACCTCCCCCCTCCCCTCACTTTGGGTTTTAGGGGCGCATGAAGGAAAGAATAAGGAACGTGTTGTAATTATTTATATTGATTATGCACGCCATTATCAACAAGGGAAGATGAGAGAGAGAGAGAGAGAGAGAGAGAGAGAGAGAGAGAGAGGGAGAGGGGGTAGGGGTCAGCTGTTCCCCTTCACACTGTAAGACTGGCGTTGATGGGTCTTATTACACACACACACACACACACACACACACACACACACACAGAGGAGAAGAGAGGAGAGAAGACCCACTGCACCTTCCCTCTATTCCATCCTCTCTTCTTGCCATCCTTCCCTCCCTTCCTTTCCTCTTCCCATCCTCTTCTTTTTCACTCGTATGTCCCTTTCCTTACTTCTATATCTCCTTTTACTTTCTCGTGTCACCAAGCCAGACCGTCCTTCCATTTCAATTTATATCTTACCTACACCCTTTCCTTTCTTTCTCTTCCCTTATTTTCCCTTCCCTTCCCTTTTTTTTTCCTTCCATTTCAATATATACCTGTCTTACACCCTTTCCTTTCTTTCTCTTCCCTTATTTTCCCTTCCCTTCCTTTTGGTTTTCTTCCCATCCCTTTTTATTTAATTTCCTTCCCTTCTTATTTTTCTTTCCCTTTAGTTCCCTTCCCTTACTTCCCATCCCCTTTCTGTAATTCCCTACCCTATCCTCCCCTTTTTTTTCCCTTCTCTTTCGTTTCCCATTAGTTTCCTTATCTTCCTTTCCCTTTCTTTCCTGTCCTTCCCTCTTCCTGCCTTTACCCTTCCCTTTTATTCTCTTCCCTTCCATTCCCTTTTTTTCTCTTTTCCCTTGTCTTTCCTGCCATTCCCTTTTTTCCCTTCCCTTCCCTTCCCTTCCCTTCCCTTCCCTTCCCTTCCCTTCCCATCCCTTTCCTTTCCTTTCCTTTCCTTTCCTTTCCTTTTCTTTCCTTCTTTTCCCTTCCCTCCCCTTCCCTTCCCTTCCCTTCCTTCCCTTTCCTTCCATTCCCTCCCATTCCCTCCCTAACCCTCCCATCCCATATCCTTCCCTTTTCCTTTCCATTTCTTCCGTTTACTCACTCCTGCCAGCTCACGAACGCCTACCCCCCTTCACCCCCCTCCCTCTCCACCCCCAGCAGGTCAGGTCAGGCGAGGTCAAGTCAACCATTGGCAAGTGTCGATTCTGAAGGCAGAGATTTACGAGGACCGTCTGTAAACCAGCCTTATAAAAAAAAAAGGAAGGGTAGCTTTTTTTTTTTTTAAGGAGGAGGAGGAGGGGGAGGAGGAGAAAGAGGAGGAGGAAGAGGAGGAGGAGGAGGAGGAGGAGGAGGAAGAGCGACTAAGGATACACTCTTGTACTACCTTTCTACCTAACCATTTCTCTCTCTCTCTCTCTCTCTCTCTCTCTCTCCTTTGGTAACGTTTTCTACCTTTTTTAGCATTTTCTTCTATATTCCTATTTGTTATTTTCCTATTTTCTCATCCCCTATTTCTTTTCCTTTTTTTTCGTTTCGCCTTGTATCTTTTCCCTTCCTTTTCTTTTCCTTTCCCTTTCTTTCTTCCCTGTTTCCTTTTCCTATATTCCTTTCACCTTTGCCTCCACTTTTCTCAACCTCCCTCCACCCTCTCCTCCTCTCCTCCTCTTCTTCCTCCTCCTTCCTTCCTCTTTCCTTTCTTTCTGTCTCTTCCTCTTTCTCATCTTCCTTTCGCCTCCACCTATCCCTTTCGCAGCCTCCATCCATCCTCTCCCCCTTGGCCTCCTCTCTTCCTCTTCCTTCATGCCCCTTCCTTTTCCTTCCTTTCCCTCCCCTTCCTTTCCCTTCCCTTTTCTTATCTTCCTTTCACCTCTACCTCTCTTCCTTTCACAGCCTCTACCCACCCTCCTCTTCCTCCTCCTCCTTCTTCCTCTAAATGCCCTTCCTTTCTCTTCCTTTCCCTTCTCTTTTCTTATCTTCCTTTCACAGTCTCCACCCACCCTCTCCTCCTTGTCCTCCTCTTCCTCCTCCTTCCTTCCCTCTTCTTCCTCCTCCTCCTCCTTCCCCTCTTCCCCTTCACGGTCTTCCAGCTTCCTCCTGTTTCTAATGGTGCGAAAGGCCGTCAATACCCCTCAGGAGGCCGCCGGTGCCAAGCTGCTGAAGGGGGGGTGGGAGGAGGAGGAGGAGGAGGAGGAGGGGGGGGAGGTGGCGTATGGCAGTGGCACTCTCCCTCTTCCTCCCCTCCTCCCATACATCCTCCTCCTCACTCCCCTCCTCCTCCTCCTCCTCCTCCTCTTCCTCTTCCTCTTCCTTCTACTACTGCTGCTCCTTGTACGCCCCCTTCCTTCCTTCCTTCCCCTACCTCTTGTTTTTTTTTTCTATTTCATGTTCTTCTAATCTTCCTCATTGGTCTTTTCTTTATTTCTTTTTTCTTTCTCCTACTTTCTCTTCTACTTCTTCCTTCTCCTACCTCCTGTTTTTTTTTTTTTAGGCGTCCATGTATTAGTCTTCCTCATTGCCTTCCTTTTCTCCATTCCATCATTTTCCTTTTTCCTCCCACTTTCTCTTTTTATCTGGTTATCTATCTCCTTTCCTTTCCTTTCCTTTCCTTTCCTTCCCACCCTTATCATATCCTTACCTTTCATTTCCATCCCCTCCATTCCTTTCCCTTCCCTCTCTTTCCTTAACCTCACTTTTTTCTTTATTTCTTTTGTTGTTCTCTTTCTTTCCTCGTTCTTGTATTTCCCTTCATCTTTCTCCATTATTTTCTTTTTTTACAATATATCTTTTTTTACATTTTTTCTCCTTCATATCTCCTGTTCTCTATTTTTTTTCTTTTAGTCTTTCATCGTCATCTTAGTCTTCATCGTTTTTTTTCCTCCTCGTCCTTATCCTCCTCTTCCGCTTTGGTCTTCTTCCTCGTCCTCTTCCTCCTCCTTCTTTGCCTTCTTCTTTTTTCCTAATTGTTTCCATTCACTCTTTCTTTTTTCATCTTTACCACTTCTTTTTCTTCATCTTTACCCATCCTTTCGTGTCTCTCTCTCCTTGCCTTTACCCCCCTCTTCGTTTTTCCTCCTGTCTTCATCCATTTTCCTTCGTTTTCTTCCTTTTCTTCACCCACCTTTTCGTTTTTCTTCCTTATATTCAGCTGCCTTTTCGTTTTTCTTCCTTCTCTTCACCCACAGTTTTTCCTCCTTGTCTTCATTCATCTTCCTTTTTCTTCCTTCTCTTCACCCACCTTGTCGTTTTCCTTCCTTATATTCAACCGCCTTTTCTTCTTTTTCTTCCTCCTCGTCTTCACCCTCCTTTTCGTTTTCCTTCCTTATATTCAACCGCCTTTTCTTCTTTTTCTTCCTCCTCGTCTTCACCCACCTTGTCGTTTTCCTTCCTTATATTCAACCGCCTTTTCTTCTTTTTCTTCCTCCTCGTCTTCACCCTCCTTTTCGTTTCCCTTCCTTATATTCAACCGCCTTTTCTTCTTTTTCTTCCTCCTCGTCTTCACCCCCCTTTTCTTCCCCCATAAATTCTTCTTCCTTATGTTTGATTTATGTTCGTTTCTTCCTCATTTTTTTTCTTCGTTTTTTTTTGTCATCAGTCACCACCACCACCATCACCACCACCACCACCACCACCTTGAATTTCCATCACTCCCTCATCACACTTTTTTTTTCTTATTTACTTTATGGAGGAATTTAACTTAGAGTCTTTATATCACTTTTAATTTCTCCTCTGCATTCATTGTCAGTTTCCTTTCTTTCTTCTTCCTCTCTTTCTTGTCAGTGGAATAGCTTTTCTTTCGCTTATAAATTCATTAGCCATTATTTTCTCCTCCTGTAATTTTTCCCATTCTTTTCTTTTCTTTATCTGTATCTATTTATTTTTGGGCTGACCCTCTTCACCCATTCTCACCACCCGCGTAAGGAAAAAGAAGGGAGTGGAAGGGAAGGGTAGGAAAAGAAAAGGGCAGGAGAGAAAGGGAAAGGAAGGGAAGGAAAGTGAAGGGAAAGGAAAGAACACGAAAGGAAAGGAAGGAAATTGTAAGGAAGGGAAAGGAAAGGACAGGAAAGAAAAGGAAAGGAAGGGAAGGAAACTGTAAGGAAGGGAAAGGAAAGGAAAGAAAGGGAAAGGAAGGGAAGGAAAGTGAAGGGAAAGGAAAGGACAAGAAAGAAAGGGAAAGAAACTGTAAATAAGGGAAAGGAAAGGACACGAAAGAAAGGGAAAGGAAGGAAAGGAAACTGAAGTAAATAAAGGAAAGAGAAGGGAAAATAAAAAGGAGAAGAGAGCGAGAATGATTGAATGAATGAACGAATGAATGAATGAAGGAAGATACATACAGGCAGGAGAAGGAGTTAATGGAAGGAGAAGGAAGAAGAGGAAGAGGAGGAGGAGGAGAGGAAGAAGAGTATTAATGAGGACGCAAGGGGAAGGAAGGCAGTGGTCGCAAAGAAGGGGTCTCGTCGTGAGTGAGTAAGAGGAAGAAGGGCGTTAATTGGAAAGAGGAAAGGATGAATCTAATTAAAGAGGAAGAACGTAACGGTAACAACGACACGATGGAGCCTGTGAGCGAGCGAGACTTTATGGAAGGGAAGATGGAGGTGAATGGGTGTTAATGAAGGGGAGAAAGAGATTTAAGGTGAAAGCCGGAGAGGAAGAAAGACTAAAGAGCGATGGGGGTTGAAATAATGAAAAGGAGATGACTGAGAATGTGTTGATGGTTAGAGAGGGGAAGAGGAAAGGATAGGGAATGGGATGGGTAATAGGGGGGGGAATAAAGGAGAAGGGAATGAGATGGAGAGGAGGAAGGGGAGAAGGAAAGAGAAGGGAAAGGGTAAAGGAGAAGAGAATGAAATGGGAAGTAGTAAAAACGAGAGATGAAGAGGAGAAAAAAATTAAGTTGTTAGACAAAGAGAGAGAAAGGTTAAAGAGTGATGAGGGTTGAAATAATGAAAAGGAGCTAGCTGAGAATGTGTTGATGGCTAGAGAAGGGAAGGGGGGATGGGGAAGGGAGAAGGGGATGAGTGAGGGGAAGAGGAAATGATAGGGAATGGAATAGGGAAGGGGGTGGAGTAAGGGAAAAGGGAGTGAAATTGGGATGAAGAAGGGGACAAGGGAATGAGGTTGGAAAAGGTAATGGAGAAGAGAATGAAATGAGAAGTAGTAAGAACGAGAGATGAAGAGGAGAAAGAGATGAAGCTGTTAGACAAAGAGAGAGAAAGGCTAATGAGTGATGGGGAAGGGGGGAGTAAGGGTGATGGGGAGGAAGAAGGGGACAAGGGAATGAGATGGAAAGGGTAAAGGAGAAGGGATTGAGACGGGAAGGACTAAGAACGAGAGATGAAGAGGAGAAAGAGATTAAGCTGTTAGGCAAAGAGAGAAAGGCTAAAGAGTGATGGGGGTTGAAATAATGAAAAGGAGATTGCAGAGAATGCGTTGATGGCTGGAGAGAGAATGTAAGAATGAGAAATGAATGTAGAGGAGAAAGAGATCAAGGTGTGAGTCAAAGAGAAAGAAAGAAAGGCCAAGGATAGACGGAAGGATGAAGTGCAATAATGGAAAGGAGTTTATGGAGGAAGACGAAAGCATGTTGATGGGGAGAGACAGAATGTAAGAATGTAAGAATGACAAACAACTGAAAGAACAAAAGAATGAAGTATTAGTTTGAGAGAGAGAAAAAAAAAGCCAAGAAGTGAGGAGAAGTGTAAAGGAAGGGCACGGAGGTCACAGAGAAAGACGAGGATATGATGATGGCCGGAGAGAGGAAGTTTAAGACTGGATAACGAGTAAAGTGAGAATGAGGAAGATAGATGGGGATGTGTAGTATAGGCCTAATGCTAAACAAATTTATAGTAGCAGCCGACGAGCGTAAGTTGTTTGCTAGGAATATAAAGTAAGAGGTTTGGAAGCATGGTAAATATGATGGAAAAAGAAATAAACAAGAGAAGATCGACTTGGAATAGTTAGTCAGTGTAAGAAGGGATGAAGATAGATTGAAATAGTAACATTGTAAAGAAATTTGTTCAGGAAGATCTGGATACATTGTTAGCTAGGTAGAAATAGAGAACGAAGGGTAGATTGAGAGTAACATTGTGAAGAAATTTGTACAGGAAGATCTGGATACATTGTTAGCTAGGTAGAAATAGAGAACGAAGGGTAGATTGAAAGAGTAACATTGTAAATAAATTTGTACAGGAAGATCTGGATACATTGTTAGCTAGGTTGAAATAGAGAACGAAGGGTAGATTGAAAGAGTAACATTGTAAAGAAATTTGTTCAGGAAGATCTGGATACATTGTTAGCTACGTAGAAATAGAGAACGAAGGGTAGATTAAAAGAGTAACATTGTAAAGAAATTTGTACAGGAAGAACTGGATACATAGTCAGCTAGGTAGAAACAGAAAGTACGAAGGGTTGAAAACGACTGTAAATATAATACTGGAAGTTAAAAAAAAGGCGTTGGGAAGATGAAAACAAATTAGTCAGAAACAGTTATAATAGTGAGTCCTGCAAAGAAAGGATAATGTAATATTTGAAAAGCAATTTGGAGGAAGACGAGAATAAGTCCATAGCTGAAAATAGAAAACAGGAGATGCTGGAAACAAACGGGAAATGTAATAAAGGAAGATGTAATAGTGTAGAGGAGAACGAGAATACATTGTTAGGAAGAAACAGAAAGCAATTAAGGAGGAGAGGAAACGTAGCAGGTAATAATGGAGGTAAAAGGTGGAAAGGAGAGAGAGAGAAAGGCGTGAGAGAGTGAGTTCAAGGTGTTAGCAAGAGAGGAAGAAAGGGGGAAGAATGGGAAGTGTAACATTGAGAAAGAGATTAAAGATGAAAAAGAGGATAAGTTTGTTTCCTATTTATTTATTTAGTTTACTTCAGTTTCCTTCCCTTCCTTTCCGTTCCTTTCCTTTCCTTTCCTTTCCTTATCTGATAGTTTCCTTCCCTTCCTTTCCGTTCCTTTCCTTTCCTTTCCTTTCCTTCCCTTCTCTGACAATTTCCTTCCCATCCTTTTCCTTTCCTATCTTTTGTGTCCTTTCCTTTCCCTTCAGTGTCCTTCCCTTCCTTTCCCTTTCTTTGTCTTTCCTTTCCCAGCCTATCCATTCTATTCTCTTCACTTACATTCCCTTCTTTCCTTTTTTATACCCTTCGTCGTAAACTAGAATGTCCAAGAGAGTGTTAATTGCATGCGGGGAAATGTAAATAGTTAAAAGAAAAGTGTCATTGTTACCTAAAAAATGAAAATAAAGAAGGAAAGGCTGAAAAGGAATGGAAAACGGAACCATGTGGAAAAAAGAAGTGTAGGGGAGGACACGATTAAGTTGTCACCGAGAAATAAATATGAATGAAAAATGACATAGAACACGCGGAAAATATAATAGTAGCTACTTAATATGCAAGAGAGGACGAGAATAAATTAATGGTTGGACGATCTGAAAATCAATGAAAAAAATGAATTACAGAAAGACAAACTGAGTGAAAATGAGGAATGGCATAAAGCAAACGGATGAAAATATTAATGATGATAAATGTGAAAGAAAAAAAGACGAGGATAAATTAATAGCTATACAATCCATAAATAACATAGACAAACTGCATAAATCTTAAGAAAGGCATAAAACAAACGAAAAAAAAATAATAGATCATAAATTTGCCAAAAAAAAGAATAAACCAATAACAAAACTTACTTAAAATGAATACATAGAAAATCAATAATACCAAGGCAAACTTAACTAAACTGAATGGACACCGAAAAGAAAACGGGAGGAAGGAAATTTAAGAAAGAGAGGAAGGAAGGAAGGAAGGCCCACCACCACCACCACCACCACCGTACAATGCCCTCCTCCAGGCTTCTTTAAAACATCAGAAACGGAAATTGGATCAGACGAAGTGGAAAGGATATAGAAAAAAATAACAACAATAAGAAGAAAATGGACAGAGGACGGCTTACGCTCCCCTCCTTTAACTTCTTTCTCCTCGCTGTCAGGGTTGGGTTTCGCTCTCCCTCTAATATGCGGCTTTGAGAGAGAGAGAGAGAGAGAGAGAGAGAGAGAGAGAGAGAGAGAGAGAGAGAGAGAGAGAGAGAGAGAGAGAGAGAGAGAGAGACTGGGGAGAGACTGAGTGACTGGTAGAGAGACTGAGTGACTGGTAGAGAGACTGAGTGACTGGGAGAGAGACTGAGTGACTGGGAGAGAGACTGAGTGACTGGGAGAGAGAGAGAGAGAGAGAGAGAGAGAGAGAGAGAGAGAGAGAGAGAGAGAGAGAGAGAGAGAGAGAGAGAGAGAGAGAGAGAGAGAGAGAGAGAGAGAGAGAGAGAGAGAGAGAGAGAGAGAGAGAGAGAGAGAGAGAGAGAGAGAGAGAGAGAGAGAGAGAGAGAGAGAGAGAGAGAGAGAAAAATGAGATGAAAGATGAAAGGAATAAGAAAATGAAAATGAAGAAAGAAAAATGAAGGATGAATTATGCAGAAAAAAATGAAGAGAGAGAGAGAGAGAGAGAGAGAGAGAGAGAGAGAGAGAGAGAGAGAGAGAGAGAGAGAGAGAGAGAGAGAGAGAGAGAGAGAGAGAGAGAGAGAGAGAGAGAGAGAGAGAGTAATGTTTGTAGGTGAATGGTATATAAAAAAAAAAAAAAAACGGGGAAGGGGAAAGATTAAATGAGAGTTGCTGAAAAAAGAAAAAAAGAAAATAATGGCCCAAAAGTTTAATAGCAACGAGGCAAAAAAAGGGATTGGGAGCGCCTCACTAAAAGAAAGGAATGATAGGAGAAAAACAAACAAAAACAAACAAACAAAAAGAAGGTAAAAGAAAAGAAAAACGGGAAGCTGGAACATGAAAAACAAGAAAGGCAAAAAAAAAAAAAAAGAAATGCTTCCTTGCACATAAATATTTAATCATGAGGTTTTTTTATTGAATGGGAAAACAAACAAACGTAAAGATAAGGATTAATGATGATGATGATGATGATAGTGATAGTAAAAAAGACAATGACGGTAATAATAATAATAATAATAATAATAATAATAATAATAATAATAAAATGTCACTTTGCATCAGAGGAGTGAATGAATGTAAAGGGAAAATAGTTAAGAAAGATATTATTAATGGTTTGCCTGAGAGAGAGAGAGAGAGAGAGAGAGAGAGAGAGAGAGAGAGAGAGAGAGAGAGAGAGAGAGAGAGAGAGAGAGAGAGAGAGAGAGAGAGAGAGAGAGAGAGAGAGAGAAACATTATCAAGAATTTCGACTCTGCCTAAAACTTTCCCATCTATTCCTCCCTCCTTCCCTCCCCTCTCCTCCCTCTCCTCCCTCCCTTCTCGCCCCCCCTCGCTTGCCGCAACACCTCAAAGAAAATGTGTGAAAAGGGGGGGGGGGCGCTCGCTCTGCCAGGGTCGCCGCCCCCTTTTTCTGATGAGTCGTCAGTCTGTATAATGATCCCCTGTTAATGAGCTGCGTGGCGTAGGGGGGGTGGGGGGTGGGGGGGGAGTGGAAAGAAATGAGATGGGGAGGGGAGGGGAAGGGAGGGGCGAGGACGGTGGGGGAGGGAGCAGGAATGAGATGGGGAAGGGAGGAGGGAATGAGATGGTAGAGGGGGCGAAGGGAAAGAGAAAGGAGAGAATGGGATGAGGAAGAAGGTGAGAATGGAATGAGATGAATAAGTAAAGAAAGGAATGAGGTGGTGGAAGGGGTAAGGGAAAGTATGAAAGGGAAGGAATTGTATGGAAGGAAAGGGGAGGGAAGGCGAGAACAGGGTAAGAGGAAATGGAAAAGGGTAAGTGATGGGAGGGGTGAAGAGGAAATGGAAGGTAAGGAAAAGATTAAGATTGGAAGGAAGGGAAGGCGAGAACGGAAAGAAATGGAATATGGGGAAAAAGGGGGAAAAATAAATGGAAAAGAAAGGGAAGGGAAACATAGGGAGTATTAGAAAGGGAGAGGAAAACATAGGAAGTATTAGAAAGGGAGAGGAAAACATAGGGAGTATTAGAAAGGTAAAGGAAAACATAGGAAGTATTTGAAAGGGAGAAAAAAAAACATAGGAAGTATTAGAAAGGGAGAGGAAAACATAGGGAGTATTAGAAAGGGAGAAAAAAAAACATAGGAAGTATTAGAAAGGGAGAGGAAAACATAGGAAGTATTAGAAAGGGAGAGGAAAACATAGGGAGTATTAGAAAGGGAGAGGAAAACATAGGGAGTATTAGAAAGGGAGAGAAGAACATAGGGAGTATGAGAAAGGGAGAGAAGAACATAGGGAGTATGAGAAAGGGAGAGAAGAACATAGGGAGTATGAGAAAGGGAGAGAAGAACATAGGGAGTAAGGAGAAAGGGAGAGAAGAACATAGGGAGTATTAGAAAGGGAGAGTATAACATAGGGAGTATTAGAAAGGGAGAGAAGAACATAGGGAGTATTAGAAAGGGAGAGAAGAACATAGGGAGTATGAGAAAGGGAGAGAAGAACATAGGGAGTATGAGAAAGGGAGAGAAGAACATAGGGAGTATGAGAAAGGGAGAGAAGAACATAGGGAGTATTAGAAAGGGAGAGAAGAACATAGGGAGTATGAGAAAGGGAGAGAAAAACATAGGGAGTATTAGAAAGGGTGAGGAAAACATAGGGAGTATTAAGAAGGGAGAGGAAAACATAGGGAGTATTAAGAAGGGAGAGGAAAACATAGGGAGTATTAGAAAGAAAGGAAAACAGGGAGTATTAGAAAGGGAGAGGAAAACATAGGGAGTATTAAGAAGGGAGAGGAAAACATAGGGAGTATTAGAAAGAAAGGAAAACAGGGAGTATTAGAAAGGGAGAGGAAAACATAGGGAGTATTAAGAAGGGAGAGGAAAACATAGGGAGTATTAGAAAGAAAGGAAAACAGGGAGTATTAGAAAGGGAGAGGAAAACATAGGGAGTATTAAGAAGGGAGAGGAAAACATAGGGAGTATTAGAAAGGGAGAGGAAAACATAGGGAGTATTAAGAAGGGAGAGGAAAACATAGGGAGTATTAGAAAGAAAGGAAAACAGGGAGTATTAGAAAGGGAGAGGAAAACAGGGAGTATTAAGAAGGGAGAGGAAAACATAGGGAGTATTAGAAAGGGAGAGAAGAACATAGGGAGTATGAGAAAGGGAGAGAAAAACATAGGGAGTATTAGAAAGGGAGAGGAAAACATAGGGAGTATTAAGAAGGGAGAGGAAAACATAGGGAGTATTAGAAAGAAAGGAAAACAGGGAGTATTAGAAAGGGAGAGGAAAACATAGGGAGTATTAAGAAGGGAGAGGAAAACATAGGGAGTATTAGAAAGGGAGAGGAAAACATAGGGAGTATTAAGAAGGGAGAGGAAAACATAGGGAGTATTAGAAAGAAAGGAAAACAGGGAGTATTAGAAAGGGAGAGGAAAACAGGGAGTATTAGAAAGGGAGAGGAAAACATAGGGAGTATTAGAAAGGGAGAGGAAAACATAGGAAGTATTAGAAAGGGAGAGGAAAACATAGGAAGTATTAGAAAGGGAGAGGAAAACATAGGGAGTATTAGAAAGGGAGAGGAAAACATAGGGAGTATTAGAAAGGGAGAGAAAAACATAGGGAGTATTAGAAAGGGAGAGAAAAACATAGGGAGTATTAGAAAGGGAGAGAAAAACATAGGAAGTATTAGAAAGGGAGAGAAAAACATAGGGAGTATTAAAAAGGGAGAGGGAACATAAGGAAAGGAAAGGAAAAGGAAGGGGAGGAGAGGGGACCCATTGACCTTCCAGAACTCTTGATGTTTTCTTTTTTTTCTACTTTTAGGTAATTCAGTCGTCAGGGGAGTAATGTAGAGTGAGAAATGAAGAACTTGGGTACGCCTTGCTAATTTCTCTCTCTCTCTCTCTCTCTCTCACCATTTCCTCTATCCTTTTTTCCCTCCATCCCTTAATTTTCCTCCCCCCCTCCCTCATTTTCCCTCCTTTCTCGCCCTATACCTTCTTGCCCTTCCTCCATATCCTTCATTTTTAATTCCTCCATATACTCCTTCTTTATTAATATATTCTCTCTCTCTCTCTCTCTCTCTCTCTCTCTCTCTCTTTTCTTGGAACTTTCTTGACGTTTTTGTTTGTGTTGCGGACGTCTTTAATGGTCCGCTGACTTGCTTCACCACCACCACCACCACTACAACCACCACCACCACCACCACCACCACCGCTGCAAGAGTCTCAAGTTTTTGCGGTACCGAGGAACGCTTCTGCAGCACCCACGAAGAGTATCTTTGTGCCGTGTGGTGGGAATAAATAGGGAGGGGGCAGGGGGGACAAGGGGAGGAAGGTTTGCAGGGAGGGGGAGCGATGAGGAAAGGTGCATGGGAGCGGAGGGGGCGGCAGGGGTAGGGGGAGAAAGGTTTATGGGGGGGCGGCGCGGGGGGGGGGGGGGGAGGAATAGTTTACGGGTGTGTCTATAAATATTTGTGTTCTCTGGAGGATCCCAAGTTTTCACACCCATGGCGCTTATTCTCTTTTTTTTGTGCTATTTCTATTTGTTTATTATTTATTTGGGTTTTAGCATAATCATTTTTTTTAAGTTCATCCTCGTCCGTACTAAGGTGTGGTTTATCATTAGTAGTATAAGCTCATAATGGATTTGGTGGGTAGTTAAAATTCCGATTTCTACCACTTTTGTTGAGACTTTTGGTCACCCTTGTAGAAGCAGTATCTTTGCGGCCTTGAGCAAGATAAAAAAGGGAGCAATATGGACCTTCACAAGAAAAAAAGGCAATATGGACCTGAGCAAGAAAGCAATATGGACCTTAATTAACAAGAAAAAAGAAAGCAATTTGGACCTTAATTAACAAGAAAAAAGAAAGCAATTTGGACCTTAATTAACAAGAAAAAAGAAAGCAATTTGGACCTTAATTAACAAGAAAAAAGAAAGCAATATGGACCTTAATCAACAAGAAAAAAGAAAGCAATATGGACCTTAATCAACAAGAAAAAAGAAAGCAATATGGACCTTAATTAACAAGAAAAAAGAAAGCAATATGGACCTTAATCAACAAGAAAAAAGAAAGCAATATGGACCTTAATTAACAAGAAAAAAGAAAGCAATTTGGACCTTAATTAACAAGAAAAAAGAAAGCAATATGGACCTTAATTAACAAGAAAAAAGAAAGCAATATGGACCTTAATCAACAAGAAAAAAGAAAGCAATTTGGACCTTAATTAACAAGAAAAAAGAAAGCAATATGGACCTTAATCAACAAGAAAAAAGATAGTAATATTGACCTTAACAAGAAAAAAAAGGAAGCAATATGGACCTTAATTAACTAATAAATAAAGCAATATGGACCTTAATTAACAAGAAAAAAGAAAGCAATATGAACCTATACAAGAAAACAAGAAAACAAATGGAAAAAATGGAAACCCAAGAAATCTCACCTGTCCGCCCACCACCTTTACCTGCGCGATCCCTCGGTAGACAGCACAGGTAAACGAGTCTCAACAGAACTCACGACACAGCGCCAGCAACAGCAGAGGCAGCCTGTGAATTACGTGGCACGATTAGCATAAATGTACCAATTTTGTGTCGAATTGAACAGGGGTGGCGGCGGGAAGTTAGGCGAGGCGTGGCTGGGCGTGCGGAGGCCTTGGGTGTGGAAAAGGCGTGGGTGGAGGGCATGGGATAAACGGGGAGAAGGCGTGTGGATGTAAGTGTGGGGAAAGGGGCGTGGGTTAGAAGTTAGGCGAGGCGTGGGAGAGGGCGTGTGGGTGTGAGTGTGGGAGATATGGGTTAGTGTGTTGGTGAAATTGAAGGATTGGGTATAGGGCGTATGGGCGTAGGTGGTAATGTAGGGAAGTGAAAGGGAATGAATGTAGAACGTATGGGATGTGTGATGTTATTTGTTATTATTTTCGCAGTAAAGTAAACATCTCAAAGGGGAATAAATAAACAAAGAAAAGAACATCAAACAAAAAAATGCTAAATGTTGCCTCTGAAAAAAAAAAAATAACAGGAGTGGACATAAATGTGGTAGTCAGTTTCGGATATAGAGAATGTATATGTATGTGTGGTGGTGGTGGTGGTGGTGAATGTGATGCTAGGCGGTGATGAGGGAGGGAGGTCGTGATTGTGGTGGTGGTGGTGGTGGTGGTGTGGAAGCCCGAAGGTGATAATATTCGGAATGACGGAGGAGGAGGAGAAGCGTGGTGATGGTGGTGGTGGTGGTGATGAAGGAGGCCGTGGTGATGGTGATGGTGTTGGCGGCGGTGATGATCGGTGTTGAACATTTGGAGGTGCTAATTGGGCGGCAGGTGTATTGTTATCGGTAGTAAATACAGATGTGTGTGAACTGTTTGCGGCGGCGGTGATGGTGGTGGTGGTGATGATGGTGTTGAGGGGATAGGGATGAGGGAAGAGGGAGGAATTATGAGGGAGTGGTAGGGGATGATAAGGGAGGGGAGATGGGGGTAGGGGGGTGATAGTTGACATGGAATGGGTGTGGGATGATAAGGGAATGAGTTTGCAATGATAGGCTGAATGTAAGGGTGAGGGGAGAGAGGGGAAAAGGGGAGGAGATGGGAGAGAGAGGAACTTACTTATGGTGGGGAGAAAGGGAGAAGATGGGAGAGAGGAACTTATATATGGGGAGGGAATGGGGAAGAATTTGAATGTATGGGAAGGGGAGGAGAGAAGAGAAAGAGGGGAGAAGGGGAGGAGATGGGAGAGGGAGGAACTTATATATGGGGGGAGGAAATGGGGGAGAATTTGAATATATGAAAAGGGGAGGAGAGAAGAGAAAGAGGGGAGAAGGGGAGGAGATGGGAGAGGGAGGAACTTATATATGGGGGGAGGGAATAGGTAAGAATTTGAATGTATGAAAAAGGGAGGAAAAGAGAAGAGAAAAAGGGGAGAAGGGGAGGAAATGGGAGAGGGAGGAACTTGTATGTATTTATGAATAGGGGAGGAGAGAAGGGAAAGGGAGAAGGGATTAATAACTAGCTTCATCACCATACCTGTCGGCTGTCACCACCATCACCACCACCACCACCACCACCACCACCACCACCACCACCACCTCCACCACCACCTCCACCACCACCATGACTATTACGAAAGTCTTATTTATATCACTTGCCATGTGTCTATTTTGGGGAAGCGATTCTTGCAAACTTAATTATTTTCTCTCTAACAAAACAAAAACTAAATATTAACTGACCTCCATTAATTTATCCCTTCACATCCATTTTTTTTTACATCACTCCCTCCCCTCCCCCAGTCCCCTCATCCAACCCATCATCATCCGCCAAGCACCCATTCCCTTCCTTTCCCTCCCTCCTCCCTCCCTCCCTCTCCCTCCTCCTCCTTCCTTCCTTCCTCCTTCCTCCCTTCCTTCATCTCACTATTACTCTAACCTCACCACCACCATCACCACCACCACCACTTCTGTATCACCCTCCCTCACCTTCACCTGCCTAACCCCTTCCTCTCCACTACTATAATAATCCAAGCCTCTGTCCCACTCCTATCATCCAATCACTTCTCTTCCTCTCCAATCACCCGTCTCTATCTCCTTCCTTGCCTTCCCTCTTTTCCGTCGGTTTTCTTCCATGCCTTAATCCCCCCCCCCCCTCTCTCTCTCTCTCTCTCTCTACCTTTTTATGTTCACCCTGTCCTTATGTCCTCCCCGCCTCCTGCCCCTTCTTCCCTTCCCCTCCACCCTCGTTTTTATACCCTCAACGTTTCTTCTTCTCCTCTCCTATCACCCTTTCCCTCCCTACCCATTCTCATGCTTTCACCCCCTCCCCCTCCTCCTAACAGTCATGCTCTACCCCCTTCCTTATGTCCCCTTTCCTCCCCCTTCTCCCCGCTCTCATTCCCTTAGCAGACCTCCTTTCAAACAACCCTTCTCCCCTGTACCCATTTTTTTTCATTCTTTTGCCTTCATCCCTCAACTGTCATTCTCTATCCTCACGCTCATGCTTTCCCAACCCCCTGCCACTTTCAACCTCTTTCCCCTCTCCTGATACCCTCTAGCAACCCTTCTCATACCCTCAGCTACCCTTTCCTCTACAACTACTCTTTCCCTCTACTCGTTCACCCACCCTTATACCGTCACTACACTCTACCCTTACCCCTCATTCCCCCCTTCCTCCCCTCCCCCCCTCTTCGTTCCCTCAGCAACTATCCACCCAGCAAGCGGGCGTGTCGGCATAACTCAATACTGGTGAGGTTTCGTGAGCCAGCCGCGGCCGCCACTTAATACCGTGACTGGCGGGCGTGTGTGTGCGCGACTCTGGGCCTTCCGTAGGGCGTCACAGGGGCCGTGGTTGCCTCCGCCGGGGGGCCGTGACGCCGCACTCACCCCAGGTATTATTTTGACGGCCGGCGGACAGATCAGTGACCGGGTACGTGAGCTTGTGCGTGGGTGCCGGTGATGGCGAGGCGGTGATGAGGGGCGGAGGAGAGGGTGAGAAGGGGAAGGATTTGAGGGTGGGAAGAATGTTATGTGGAGGCAAGGAAGGGAGGGAAGAGGGAAGAGAGATGAGGAGGGGCGCAGGAGAGGGTGAGAAGGGGAAGGATTTGAGGGTGGGAAGAATGTTATGTGAAGGCAAGAAAGGGAGGGAAGAGGGAAGAGAGATGAGGAGGGGCGCAGGAGAGGGTGAGAAGGGGAAGGATTTGAGGGTGGGAAGGAGGTTATGTGGAGGCAAGGAAGGGAGGGAAGAGGGAAGAGAGATGAGGAGGCGCAGGAGAGGTGAGAAGGGGAAGGATTTGTGGGAAGAATGTTATGTGAAGGCAAGGAAGGGAGGGAAGAGGGAAGAGAGATGAGGAGGGGCGCAGGAGAGGGTGGGAAGGGGAAGGATTTGAGGGTGGGAAGAATGTTATGTGGAGGCAAGGAAGGGAGGGAAGAGGGAAGAGAGATGAGGAGGGGCGCAGGAGAGGGTGAGAAGGGGAAGGATTTGAGGGTGGGAAGGAGGTTATGTGGAGGCAAGGAAGGAGGAGGAGAGGGTGAGAAGGGGAAGATTTAAGGGTGGACAGAGGTTGTGGATATACGAAGGCAAGGGCGAAGGAGGCGAGGAACTAAGACCAGGTGAGGAAGGACAAGGATACAGGTGAACAGGGAGAGATTTGAGGGTGAAAGGAAGGAGGGTTATGGACGCGTGAAGGCAAGGACGAAGGAGGCGAAGAAACAAGACGAGGACAGGATCGGGGACAAGGATAAGATAGAAAGAGTGAAAGGGGAAAGGTTGGAAGACAAGGATGTGTGGAGGAAGAAAGAGTGGGAAAGGGGAAAGATTTGAGGGTGGAAGACAAGGATGGGTGGAGGAAGAAAGAGTGGGAAAGGGGAAAGATTTGAGGTTGGAAGACAAGGATGGGTGGAGGAAGAAAGAGTGAGAAAGGGGAAAGATATGAGGGTGGAAGGAAGGTTGTGGACGAGTGAAGGTGAGAAAGAAGGAGACGGAGGAGGAGGCGAGGGACATGTGTTTGTGGTGAACGACAGCTCTGAAACGAGAACAAAAGCGAGGACAATGAGGAAAGGGAAAAATAAATGGGTACAGGGGGAAGGGTTGTTGGAAAGGATGGTTGCTAAAGGAATGAGGACAGGGAGGGAGTGGGAGGGAATGGGAGGGAGGGGGAAATGAAGATGAGTTAGAGCGTGGGTAAGCATGAAGATGGGTATGGAGGGAAAGGGTAATTGGAGAGGTGGGTCACTAAGGGTGTAAGAAAAAATGTTGAAGGTATAAAAGGGTGAAAGAAGAAGGATTGAAGGATGGAAAGAAGGAATATTGATTGATTGAGATGCGAGGACGTTGAGGGTAATTAGAGATGTGATAGTTAGACAAGGTTTAGATAGAACGATGTGAGAGTGAATGAGATAAAGGTAAGTAGGAGATAATGAAGAGAATGAAGGAGGAAGGTGAATGTGAAAATTTATAAGTGGTTGAGGAGGGAAGAGGGGGAATATAGGAGGGTGAGAAGGAGGAAGGAAGGAGAGAGTGGGAGGCTGCCCGGGAGACAAGGAGTGAGAGAAAGGAGAGAGGGAGGAGGAGGTAGGGGAAGAGGAAGAAGGGAATAGAGGAGGATGGGCAAGATGAAGGAGGCTGACGGAGAGAAAGGAGGAATGTGAGAACTAGGGAAGGGTAGTGATAGGAGGAAGGGAGGGGAAAGAGGAGGAGGAACGAAGGAATGGAGTAATGAGAGAGGGAGGGGATGATAAAGGGATGCTGACAGGGAGGAAAGGAAGGGAAAGGGAGAGTGTAAGGGAGTGTAAGGTAAGGAGGAGGATGAAGAGGTAAAAGGGAAAAGTAGGGAACGAAGGTAAAGTACGAGGAGGAGGAAGAAGAGGAAAAAAGGGAAAGGTATGGAAGGGAGGTAAAGTACGAGGAGGAGGAGGAGGAGGAAGAAAGAGGGAGAAAGGTAGGAAAGGAAGGTAAGAGTTAAGGAGGAGGAGGAGGAAGAGGAAAAAAGGAAAGGTAGGGAAGGAAGGTAAAGGACGAGGAGGAGGAGGAAGAGGAAAAAAAGGGAAAGTAGGGAAAGGAGGCAAAGCACGAGGAGGAGAAGGGGAAAAAAAGGGAAAGTATATAGGAAAGGAAGGTAAGAGAACGAGACGATGAGAGAGACGTAACTTGTAAGAGGAAGAGGAAGAAGAAGAAGAGCAGGAATGAAAGAGAATGACAAAGGGGGGAGAACAGAAGGGAGACAGAGATGAAAGGAAGTTTGGACAAGGACGAAGCGGCGGAGGAACCAGAGAAAGGAAGGAGAGGAAGACGTTGGAGGAGAGGAAAGAGAGGCAATGGTTAGAAAGGAGGCAATGAAAGAGGACGATGGAGGAGGACCAGTGGAGAGGAGGAAAAAGAGGAAGGAGGAGGTGGTGGTGGTGGTGGTTCAAGAGGAAAAGGAATGGCCCCCGCAAGAGATGTGGCGAAGAAGAAGAAGAAGAAGAAGAAGAAGAAGAAGAAGAAGAAGAAGAAGAAGAAGTAGAAGAAGAAGAAGAAGAAAAAGAAGAAGTAGAAGAAGAAGAGGAAGAAGAAAAAGAAGAAGAAGAAGTAGAAGAAGAAGAAGAAGAAAAAGAAGAAAAAGAAGTAGAAGAAGAAGAAGAAAAAGAAGAAAAAGAAGTAGAAGAAGAAGAGGAAGAAGAAGTAGAAGAAAAAGAGGAAGAAGAAGAAGAAGAAGAAGAAGAAGAAGAAAAGAGAGAGAACCAAGTTGTTAGGTGAGAACGTGCGAGAAAGTTGTTACACCCTTGCACGGAACCAAGAGGAGGAGGAAGAGGAGGAAGAAGAGAAGAAAAAAACCAAGAAGAGGAAGAAAGATGAAGGAGAAGAGAACTTACTCAAAGCCTCCGAAAGTGATACCAAAACGATAGGCGAAGAGGAAGGGACGGAAGTAGGGGAAAGAAAGGAGAGGAGAGGAGGAGGAAAGGAAGTGGAGAAACAGGAAGAAAAGGAAGAAAGAAGGAGGAGGGAACTTATTCGAAGACCCCAAACGGAAAACCACAATGATAGGCAAAAAGGGAAGATCGTAAGTGAGGAAAGGAGAGGAAAGGGGAGGAGGAGGAGAAGGAGAGAAGAAAGAAGGAGGAAGAGGAAGACACAACTGACTCGTAGCCCCAAAACGACAGGCAAAGAGGAAGAGATGGAAGTGGAGAAGGAGAAGAAAGAGGAGAGGAGAGAAGAAGCAAGGGGGAAAAGAGGAGGAGGAGGAGGAGGATCATACTCGTAGCCCCAAAACGATAGGCAAAGAGGGGAAGACGGACGGAAGTGGAGAGGAGGAGGGGGAGGAGGAGGAGAGAAGAAGCAAGGGGAAAAAAAGGAGGAGGAGGAGGAGGAGGAGGAGGAGGAGATAGAAACAACTTACTCGTAGTCTCAAAACGATAGGCAAAGAGGGAGAGACGGACGGAAGTGAAGAGGAGAGGAGGAGGAGGAGGGGAAGGAGGAGAGTGGTGAGGAGGCGAGGCGAATCTTGGACTTAACTCATCAGCCATGCAGTCCCGGTAAGGCAGTTGTATCTTGCTCTGATTTAGCGTGGCCGCCTTAAACCGCCTTGTGAATACTGAGTGGCTGGATCAGCGGAGGGGGCGGGAGGGAAAGATGGAGAGAGGGAATATAGGAGAGTGAGAAGGAGGGAGGGACAGAGAGTGGGAAGCTGACAGGGAGAAAGGGAGGGAAAGAAATGGAGAGTGGGAGGGAGGGAGGGAATTAAGGAGGGTGAGAAGGAGAGAGTGGGAGGCTGACGGAGAGAAAGGGAGAGTGGGAGGGAGGGAGGGAAGGATGGAAGGGAGGAGGAGGAAGGAAGGAAGAGAGAGAGGCTGCCAGGGAGAAAGGGAGCGAGAGAAAGGGAGAGTGGGGGGGAGGGAGGGACAGATGGAGAGAGGGAATATAGGAGGGTGAGAAGGAGGAAGGAGAGAGTGGGAGGCTGACGGAGAGAAAGGGAGAGTGGCAGGGAGGGATGGCAAGATGGAATGGAGGAGAGTGAGGAGGAAGGAAAGAGAGTGGGAAGCTGACAGGGAGAGAAAGGGAGAGTGGGAGGGAGGGAGGGAAAGAGTAGAGAGGGAATGGATGAGGGTGAGAATGATGATGGGGAAGATGAAGGGAGGCTGATGGAGAGAAAGGGAGTAGGGTGAGAACTAGGAAGGATAGTGATAGGGAGGAAGGGACAGAAGGAGAGAGGGAGGAAAGAAGAAATGGAGGAGGGAGAGGAGGAGGGGATGATAAAGGGATGCTGACAGGGAGGAAAGGAAGGGAAAGGGAGATTATAAGGGACGTATGGGGTGAGGTAAAGAGGAAAGAAAGAAATGGAGAAGGGAGAGGAGGAGAGTGGGAGAGAAAGAAGGAATGGGGGGAGAGAAGAAGGGTAAAACGAAGGGAGGGCGACAGAGAGAAGAGGAGGGAAAGCGGGGATGGAGGAGGGAGAGGAGGGTGAAAGAAAGGAAAGAAGGGAGAAAAGTGAAAGAAAGGAGGAAAAAAGTGAGGAAAGAGGTCTGAAAGGAAGGAAAGAAGGAACGAAAACGGAATGAGGAAATAAAGAAAGATGGAAGGAAGGAAATATGGAAGGAAGAAACGTATAGGAAAACAGAAGTGCGAGAAGGAAAGGACGTTTAAAAAGGAAAGTGGGAAGAGAGTGAGAGGGTGAAGGAGTGAGAAGATATGGGGAGGGGAGTGAAGGAAGGAAGGAGTGAGGGAAGGGAGACGGGGAGGGGAGAGAGCGGTAAAATATATGGAGTGTTGAGAAGGGAGGGAGGGAGGGAGGGAGAGAGGGGGAGGAAGGAAGGGGATAGAGGGATAAAA